>NW_021614447.1:0-22530 GCF_004785775.1 Grammomys surdaster | reverse complement strand
GCCATTTATGAGACTGTTGGCTGCCACTGGATTCCATTCTCCTACCAGGACTTGGTAATTGGGACTTAGCGTAACAGAATGTACTTATTCCTTCTGGGACTAGATGTCTTAGGACAGGGTGGTATTCAAGGTGGTTTCTCCTCTGAGGAAAACGCAGAGGTAATGGGGGGAGGGATTTGTAAGGGTAGGGCTGAGAGGAGAGGAAAGGAAGGAGGACTGTGATTGAGATGAAACATGTATACATAAAAATTTGGTGAAAAAAAGGAAACTAATTTTAAACAAAAATTCAAAACTATAGTCAAATAGTAAATAGTTTAGGAAAAGAGGCTTGGCTTGTTCATAGTCATCTGTGTGACTTTCATATTTGCAAGTGGAAATATTTTCTAGAAACTCACGAATGCCAGATGACACTGTAGAAATTGACAGACTGCTTTGGGAACTGAGAAGAAATATTAATGGCCTGTGTGTTCATATATAAAATTATTTTACATTGATAACTTTGAGACTTTGCTAAGAACAGCTATGAGCTGAGTGGCCAGAGCATGGTACTAAAAATGGAAATGTCCCTTAAGCACTGCCCTTAAGTCTTTGATGGAAATAATTCCAGAAGGAAAAAAAGATGAGAAATGGTTTACAGTTTCCAAGGAACTGTATTGCTTACTCCCAAATAAGACTGAGATTTGATGCAAGTTATGAAATATCTCTATAGTAAAACTTAATTGCTTTACTTGAATAAGTGATGTGTGCCCCAAGTCCTGCACAAAAGACAGTAATTGAATGAATGTTACCGATGGTATGGGTAATCAATGTAATTATTGGAGATATAATATTAATTTCCCCCACAAAGGGAAGTAGGAGTGATGCTAGTGTTGATACACTGTAGGAGCTGAGTCAGTTGTTGAGCCAGCCTGTTGATGTACTGGTTAGACACACACACACATCCTAGTAAACACTTTCCATCTGTGAAAACTTGTGACAGCCAGGGTCTCAGATAGTGTAAAAAACAGAGTTTCTACTGACGTAATACTGAAGGCCCCACTGCCAAATACATTATTTTCACAAGTCAGCTTATAATCAGACACAGATGAAGAAGACAGAGAGGTTCTTTTGCTCACAAGTAAGCACTAGGGCAACCTGGTATATTAAACACACTGGGTTGTCCTTTCAAAGAAAGGCATTCCTGACCTGTGACACCACCCTGACCGTTGGAGCAGACATAGTTATAAGCCTTGTGACCTATTGTGCTATCTATTTGGTTGAGACCACAACCAGATCTCCCCTCTCTCAAGCATTCTGTGCAGAACCTTGTTGTGAGATTATTCTCTCAATCTATAGAACATGTGTTCATGCAAGGTGTCATCTGTTGTCAATCTATAAAATCCACTTTTATGGAAAGTACCTAATGGAATGAATAAACTTTATTGAAGGAATGTACTTACAAAAAATTTCCAATTTTTTCCTGTCTGGTCTTTATTTATTTAATTTGCTCCTTAAGCTGAAAGACTTATGCATACTTTATTGTGCCTGCAGGGTTGAACTAATTGTTGCTAAGAAAGCTTTCACTAAATTTTGCTGTGGCTAATTATGCCTAACACTAAACTACTTAGGTTGGGGTTAAACACCTGAAGTGTGACCCCACACCAGCTACTTACTCATGTTGAATGAAACTACTGTGTGGACTTTCGTATGTTGTTACTGTGCTGGCTGTGGTGACCACAAAGACTCCCACACACAGAGAGTCAGCACTCCCTGTTTTTATTCATCACATTCTGTGAGAATCAAAGAGCAGATTGTACACTACATCTCTGTTACACCCATAGAACTTAACTAATCTCTCTGTATTCAATCAGGCTTTCTCATGCTCCCCTAACATCATGGCCTGTTAGGATACTGCTGCCCCATTGATGGCAATGGCCTGGCCCTCAAAGGAAGTCTCACTCATATCCAATGCTTGTCTTGCTCTTTCCTCCTTTGTCCACCAATTCATTCTCTCTGCTTTTCTTTATACACCTCCTCCCTGATATAGGCATTGTGCTTATGCACCTGTTTGTGCCCTGGAACTAGCTTTGCTTTTTAAAGAGATGAAAACTAGTAGGAAATGAAATATAATTATCCAAGTTTTATTATCCTCTTTACTTGCAGAATTACTTCTCATTTTTTCTTTTTAATTCTCTATCACTGGTGATAAAAAAGTGTCAGGATTTTCTTTTTACTTTTTAATTACCTCTTTAAATCTAATTGTATCATTTCCTTCTTCCACTTCCCCCAAAATTCTAATATACCAATTCTTGTTCTCATTAAAATTCATGGACTATTTATTAATTTTCTTTACATGCACATACATGTAAGCATATATATATGTATATATATATATACACACACATACACACACATATATTATACATATATAATGTTGATCTGTTGATCTGTAGTTTTAAAGGTTGATAATTATGTAATTAATAACCAATCAATGTGTTCTTCCTTTGGAAACATTATATCTACAACTCTCAGTATTCCTTAGTTGTGTAGTGTTGAGCCATCATGGGCTTTACCCAATCCTATTGTTATTTTACCTTTTAAGGCTTATGTTTTGTAAATAATGTTAGCGAAAATTTATGGGTATAGTTTCTGTCATTACTAGAGCACTCAACCTCACCACTAACTTTCTGATTCTGAGGCTCTAACATTCTCTACACCCCAGCCCCATTCCATAATGCCCCCAAAGACCTAGGTGTGAGAGTACTATACAGAAGAATCACTTACAGTTCGGCTCCAGCTATCAGCAGGGGCTAATTGCCAGAAGCCTCTAACTTCTGGACCTTGAAAAAGAAAGCTTTAAATTGACAGAAGCCAGCAGCTTTTGTCTCTAGATTGGCAAGAAAGAATTAAATTGCTAGTAGTCAGCAACTTTTGGCCCCTGTCTCTTGACCAAGCTAACTCAGTCAGTAAACAGGGTCTCAAGTGAGGGAGTGAGGATTGAAAAAAAAGAAAAACAATTTAACAACATTATAACATGACTCCAGCCAGAGATGAGGCTGAAGCAGCTTTATTTCTCTTCTTTATTTCCAGCCTGCTTTTATATCATTAAAGGTATATTCAAAACACATGGTCAGTTCTTAGATCAAAAGCAAAGTAATCAAACTAAATAATAAACAAGAAGATCCCACAAGAAAGTAATCAAGTGGAGTAGTATGCAAAATGATTATACAAGGTAATAATTAAGTAAAGTAGTAAGCAAAGAGAACACACGCGGTTGTAATTCAGCAAAGTAGTAAGCCAAGCCCCATGGTCCCTGTTTTTAATAGTCTTATCTGAGCACACTCCCTTGTCCAAGTCGAGTGACAAATGCCAAATTTCTAGAAGCTGCACCAAAAGCTCTCAACAATCTGTCACTCCATACTCCTTTCTCTGTCCTTCTTAAGAAACTCCATGCTGGGATAGCTCATGGCATATTTGGAGGATTGTGTTACTGGGTTGGGCTCCAGGGTTTCACAATCCAACACTATTCTCAGTTAGCTCTCTCTGTCTCTTTTTCTGCCTCGTGCTTGGGACTAGAGTGTAGGCTCTCAGTTATTTTTTCAAAAGCATGTATGCTTGACTGCTAATATGCTTCCCATTATGATGGTTATATAGTTTCTGAAACTGTGAGCCCAAATAAATATTTCCTTTTACAAATTGTCTTGGTTGTAGTGTCTTTTCGTAACAATAGAAAGGTAACTAAGATGTACATATTTAGGGAATATTTAAAAATTATAGATTTTCATATGTTTTTAAAAATACCCTAAGGATTAGTTATCTCTCATTTTTATGTTCTACTTTAACATCTCCTTCCTTGTTTGACTTTCCGTTATCCTTCATAATACCTGTGTTATACTACTTTTTCCTACTTTAAGATCTTTCTTTGTCCTCACTAGTTACTGGGAATATTTACAGGAACTGGTCCTTTGCATATACTGTTCCTAGGAACAATGAAGGCAATAGAGCGTGCTATGGATGAAATCCAAGTACATGAGTTGTATATGAGAATTAATATTTTATGACCACTTCTCATAGCTATATGAGATATACTTTCACTTCCAAATGTTTGGATTTAACAGCAAAGCTGATGGAAAATAAGTGTTTCATTTTGTCTTATCTGCATTCTCATTATTCCATATTTTTTAGTTGTTAAATAGATATCTCATGTCAGTATGCTTCAGTGCCTTCAAATTTCTGTTCTCCTGGACTAAAGACCATTCTTGAGGAGAATACCTCATCAATGACACCTTTGTGTTGCATACCTGTAGAAGACTGACTACATTTTAGTTCACATGTATGTTTAACTCCCTGATATTGAACTGGAATTCCATTGAGAACTATTTTCTGTGAGTGAAAGTTTCCTTAAGATTAATGCTATTCTTTTTTTTTTTTTAGAAAAAATATTATTATTTATTTATTTACATTCCAGTTGTTACTCCCCCTCAGTTCCCCCTCTCACAGTTCCTCATCCCATTCCTACTCCCTCTTGCCTCTGAGAGGGTGCACCCCATCAGACCTCCCTCCCCATTCCCTGGAGCCTCAAGAATAAAGCACATCTTCTCCTACTGACCAGAGCAGGTATACCTCTGCTACATATGTGCCAGGGGCCTCAGCCCAGCCCATGTATGTTCCTGGTTGGTGGCTCAGTCTCTGGGAGCTCTCTGTGGTCTCGCTTAGTTGAAACTTCCAGTCTTCATATGGGGTAGCCTTTCCTTTCATTTTCTTCAATTCTTCCACTACTTCAACCATAGGATTCCCCAACTTCAGTCCAGTGGTTAAGTGTAAGTATCTGCTTATGTCTCAGTCAGCTGCTGGTAGGGCCTTTCTGAGGACAGCCATGCCAGGCTCCAATCCATAAGCACATCATAGCTTAGTAGTGTCAGGCCTTGGTGTCCATCTCCCTACTCATGAGATGGATCCCAATTTGGGCTGATCATTTAACCTCCTTTACTTCAGTCTCTTCTCCATTTTTGTCCCTGCAGTTCTTTTAGACAGGAACAATTCTGGGTCAGAATTTTGAATGTGGGTTAATAACCCTGTCTCTTCACTTGAGCTCCTGTCTATCTACTGGATATGGACTTTTTGAGTTCTCTTTCCCTAATGTTAGGCATTTTAGCTAAGGTCACCCCCAATGATTCCTGAGAGTGTCTCCTTTCTTGGGTCTCTGGTACTTTCTAGAGGGTTCCCTCACCTCCCATTCCCTGAGGTTGCTTAATTCTGTTAATTCTTATATCAGGAATAAGAACTTTCTTTGTTGTACATATCTGCCTTGTACTAATGATAAAAGTCTTGTTCTAATGAATGTGGAAGATTAAGATACTCTAAACTTTTTAAACATAAACATATGTCTATTCTGCCATAATTTATTTATTTTTAAAACCAATGAATGCTATGTATACTGTCAGTATTTTATAATTTGGGTGGGATCTTGTTCTGAACCTGAGAGAAAGCACATAGGTTAAAAGCAAAGGTCAAAGCTCTTTTCTTACTAGTATGTGGAATACTCAATGCCTAACAGAGCCTGTTAATCAGAAGAGGGTGAGTAAACATTCAATAGTAAGGTCTCCAGTGATTTCAGATATCTCAGAAACCACAAATTTCCAAAGAAATTTCTTTGTTACCATAGTTACTTGTCATATATCCAACATTCAGTCTAGCTACAAAATCTCCCAGCTGCCCCAGTGAGGAATACCTCTCATCCTGGAAATCCTGTAAGAGTGTAGTCAGAGGACTCTGCAGTGGCTTGCTGTGCTTTGAAAAGGGTGTCTTTGCATGCTTTTATTGGGAAATAATCATTAGAAATGATTTTAAGTCTTCCCCATCTCAGGTCCTGGGATTGTATTTACTTCATAACACATGATCTCCTCTTAAGAAATTAGTTGATTGGCTCCACACTGAACTATGAATTTCATGAGGATAACTTTACAGTAGTCTCCATGTCATAATCTGCTGTATCTGAATATTCATAGTCTTTTTTCAATCTACAATAATCAGAAAATTGTTCTAAATTAACTTATTGTTTTTACATCATACATACCTACTTAATAAAAACTGAATACTCTGAACAATACAGAATGCCCATTAAACCAAGATAATACAGTTTTTTTGTTTATTTTTATTACAACAGAAAAGGATGGATATCACCTTATTATACTGGGAGGTCAAAAATTCCTCCATTAATTCACTTCTGCTGTAACAGTTGTATGATTGTTATTCTGGTGATGGTGATGATCCTGATGATATAAGTGGTGGTAGTTGTGACAAAATTGTGGTTGTTTGGTGGGGATGATGGATATGGACATGGTGATTTTGGTTGAATTGAAGGTCATAGTACAAACAATGACAGTGATATGTGGTGGTGGATGTGCTGATGCTGGTGGTGATGGTCATGAAGGACAGAAATGAAGATGACCAGCTGCCATGCACTGACAATAATTTAATTATAAAATTGTGTCTTGTACTTTGTCAAAAAAATGCATTTATTTTATTTTTGGCAAAGATAAGTCATTGATATATTTAAGGGTTTCAATTTCTAATATTAAGAATAAAACATAGAGAATTACAAACCAAAAACTTTTTGAGGAGAAAAAGACGTGAGAATGGGTAGAGGCAGTTTGAAGTTTAGACTGCGAGGAGAGGGGGGATACAGGGCTGCAGTCAGGATGGAAAATGAGTAAATAGATTAATTAAGAAAAAAAATAAAGACATTCTAAAAGACAAGGTAATGAATATTGTTTTAAATATAACATCAGAATAAATGAACAAGGATGCACATTTGTAACTAATGTACATGTACTACTGTACATGTAAATGTTGCAATATACATGTATAAATAATAGGGCAGAGTAAAGTGGCATGTGGAAACAAATGTTTTGTTTGTTATGTGTGTTGTAGGAGGGAACTATGATACCAGTTACATTTGTGACTGAACACTACATTATCTTCTTAAGTAAGCATACTCTAAAATGAGATATTGTAGTTATGTAGATTGAAATAATGTGTTCTTCAAGCAATCTTTCAGTCATCTTTGTAAGATCCAAAATTCAGTCAAAATGCAACTTCTTCATATTGACATGTGGAGCAAAGAATGAAAATAAACAACTCAGGAAAATCCCAAGTTCTAATACCTGCCAAGGTATATGGATTTTCAAAGAACATCAAAATATGCATATGAAAGAGAAATACACACACACGCACGCACGCACGCACACACTGTTCAACCACTTACCAAATAAAAGTCACTTATCACTGTATGTAAGGCTAAAGTTCTGACTGGTATGTAAGTACCATTTATCTCATTAAAACTGAACTCAGGGTACTTATGTCCTCAAAATTAACTACATCACATAAGAAGACAAGAAATATAGACCAACTCAAGAAATAACATGTGAAAGGATCTCCTAAGTAGTTCAGGACTTGAGTATTAGGAGTCTGTATTCATATAGCCAAGGATCTCTTCACAGAATTGGCTGGCCAGCCCAATGGGAGCAAAACTGACTGATAGTAGGTAGGTTCAAGAATGTAAATACATACATGACTGGCTTCTTTAGGACTCTACACAATAGATAATATCCTGTTCCTGCACATTATCATTATTGAGTGCTGTGACTCAGACAGCACTCTTGTCTTTAGTACAATAAAATCTCACTGGATGTCAAAAGTGGAAACTTCTAGTTTCCTTAGAAAGTTTATTATGTCAAATGAGGGTTTGATGGGGCACACAGGTGAAATGATGTCTTACTAAATAAAGCAAACATGTGAAAGACTGTTTTGCTGAAAGAACTGGACTGTAGCTGATGTAAGTTTATGCCTGGGGTGTGCCTTTTAGACAACAGGTCTACTAAGTTGTAATTGGTGTTTGCAACAGAACTGAACTGCAAAAGAAGATTAAGCTCACTCCCAAAGAACAAGTGGTGGACTAGAGGAGAATTTGAACCCTTACTAATAGTAGGTTGTAGAAAATTTATGCCTATAGATATCTAATTTCTCTTTCTTGACTGAAGACTATATTTCCCTCTGTTTCAACTTGCCCTATTTGTTCTTCTTCAACCCATTGGTATTCTGTGCTGTATGGCCCATTCACATTCCTGCTTCTCAGGTGTAATTTGCCTATGTGCTGGAAGGAGGAAATTAAAGATGAATTTAGGTGTGATTTCAGTGTTGTGTTTGAAAACATTGTTCCTAGAGATAAGTCATGTCTCCTACCTGTGTTTAATTCTTTTCTGTAGAACATAGAAAATAATATATGCCTTTCAAAGGGGAGGCTTACGGCCTTGAGTCTCATCTTTAACTTCTTAATGACTAAGAATTAAATGAAATATTAAATGAAATATTTAAATTAAATGAAATATTTGTATTATGGGAAGAAAAAGGAAGATTTCCTAGGTTAAGGAAACACAATAATGACATGGAAGGAAAAGTTAAGGTTGAGAAAGAGTTGGAATTGATGTGTAGTTCTGATATTCTATAAGCTTGAGGCTCTTTCTCTGTGCTTCACTTGTGGGAGAAATATGTAATTTCTTTCAAATACTGAGATTTCTATGTGATATTTTCCCAACAACAGCAGTGCAAGCAGCCCTGCCCTTTTCCTATGTAAGTACACCTTAAGTGCTCATAGCCTTGTCCTCACTGAAAGTATTAAAAAGTCAATTAAGAAAAAAATACCTCATTCAATTTGTTTTTATGCAACAAAAATTCACTAATAAACTTTAGTAAATGAGGAAGTGATATATGTAAGTACATGTTAGATTAAAATTTAAGACTGATGTTCTCTCAGTGTGTGCATGCACATGCATTTGTGTGTGTCTCTGTGTATGTGTGTATGTTTGTGTTTCTGTTGTATTTACAGATGGAGTGTACTGTGTACCATTTCTTATGCTGATAAGTAGCAACATTGTTCCATTATAATGTAGCTCCATATTAACTCATACACACACACACACACACATATGTGTGTGTGCATTTTAGAAAGCTTCTAGGGTAGTATATTTTGTGTATGAATTTTTTCAAAAGGTCTTAGTATCAGTTAGAACTCCCTTACCTCTCAACTTATCTCAGTTTAACACTTCATGTGTCATTATTCTCCTCAAACCTGTAAATCACTCTGTTCTCTCTCCCTGTCTTTGTTTTCCTTTCCATTATTTGTTGATTTCGTTTAGACCACCTTCCTATATGTATATATATTCAAAGCTTTTTACTGAGCTTAGGTTTCCATACTACCATTCAAATGACCCTTACTTTTACATGTTTTTCCTCATATTCCTTGTGGAGTCAAAATTACTCCTGACCTGTCCTTTCTGAACACAGAGTCCGGTGCTCTACAACCTTAGATTTGTCATAAGATTTTATAGATTTTTCTTCTTACTTTCATGAGAGTTCTTAGATTCTTTCAATCTCCCTTTTAGCCCACCTATCAGATGTAGGGGAAAAGAAAGGTTAATAGGAAATGTGGGTTATGAACACATTTAAAAGTAGTTCCTTGGGGGACATCCCAACTATTGTTAGGATAGCACAAGTCCCATCCAAAAAATCAAACCCGAACCAATAGTGCCAGTTAGATACTCTTCAATAAAGTCATGACAAGTGAAAATCAGCTATAGTTGCAAAGTGAACCAATGCAGGACCAGTGAAGACTAGCAAAGTGGTACAAGGTGGAACAATGCAAGACCATCACCACACAGTCCGTGGGTTTATATTTATATTCTCTCTAAACATAACATGTCCTCTCACATGTCTGCTTCAGCAAAACATCCTCTTAATATATGCCTGCTTCAGCAAAACATCCTTTCAAGTGTCAGCTTCAGCAAACATCCTCACACCTGTCTACATCAGCAAAACTTCACATGACATAACTGGGTCTCTAAAGAAACCATAAATTTGTACATCAACAACCAGAGTATTTTCCACAAGATCTTGATTTTCTATTGTATCTGGATTCATTGTTAAAAAAATTATTTATTGTAACTTCCATTCCTACTTCTTTCCTCTTAGGAAGTCTTGATTTCTCTCAATCCAAAGTCAAGTTTTGTGCTTATAGCTTTGATTATATGAGATTCCTATGTTTCCCAAATATGCTAATTTATGCTTCTTAGGCTTGTTTTTGTTCACAGAGAAATCAAGTCTAGGTGAAAAAAGCATGCATTTTTAAATACATTGCTCATAGTAAGTGGTTGTAGGCTTGGTCAATGCTATTTGTACAGTTAAATACTTCCTGAGAGAGTTCATTTGAAACTTTGCCTTGTTCTGTAAATGGCATTCAACCCCATCAGACCAGGTCATTGTAGAAGAAATGGATGCATTTCATCTACAAAATGAATCAAATGGAGCAACCACTCTAAACAATAACTTTGATGTAGAGCTGACCTATCAGAATGGACACTTTTGCCCACCTCTCAGGTTGTAGGGATTCTTACAGTGCAACATCCTATAATCTGTCTAAACAATGTGTGGTAATGTGCACAAAGGAATTAAGACAGAAGAACATAATAGAGGGCTAAAGAGGTTCAATGTTCACGTTGAAGAATTGTGTTGTTGGGTTTGGAGTGAGATGAGAGAGGACACGATGGCTTGGTCAGAAACATGCAGAATACATCAGCCACAAGAGTACAATCATTTGAGGATGTGGAAATTAACTGTAGGTTAAGGGGGCATACAATGCTTAGAGAGACTAAAAGAAACTGATTTTAAACAAATTTTAAAAAATGGCGAGGTAGTAAATAATCTAGGAAAAGAGGCTTTTAATATTCACAATCATCTTTATGTATTTGCAAATAGAAACATCTTTAGGAACTCATAAATGTCAGATGACAGGGTAGAAATCAACAGTTTACTTTGGGATCTGAGGGAATATTCATAGCACATGTCTTCTTCTACAAAATTATTTTACTCCTCTTAAGTTGAGTCTTTTCTAAGAACGCACTATAAGATGATTACCCTGAGAGTGGTTCTAAAAATGGAAATCTCCTTTTAGCATTGCCCTTAAGATTTTGATGGAAGAAAGGGAAAAATTGAGAAATAGTTAACAACTTCCAAGGAAGTATACTGTTTGTTCTCCAATTAGACCATTATTTGATATGAGTTATGAAATATCTCTATAATGAAACTTAACTGCTCTATTTGAACAAGTTCTTTGTGCCACAAGACCTGCACAAAACACAATGAGTGAGTGTTATCTGTGCTATGTGTATCCACCATAATTCTTGGAGATATGGTAAAGACTTTTATGTGAGTAATTCCAGAGGGAAAAAAGATTAAGAAATAGTTAGAGCTTCCAAGGAACTGTACTGTTTGCTACTCAATAAGACTGTGATTTCATGTGAGTAACATTTCTCTATAATGAAACTTAACTGTTTTAGAATAAGTTCTTTGTGCCCCAAGACCTGTACAAAACACAGTAAGAGAATGGCTGATATTTGTGGTATATGTATTATCATAATTTTTGGAGATATGGTATTACTTTGCCCTAAAAGGCTAGAGGGAGTGGTTTTAGTCTTGATATGCCAAAGGAGCTGAATCCTTTGAAAAGTGAGCCTGTTGATATACTGACTAGCCACACACATCCTGGTAAACATTTTCATCTGCAAAATATTTTAGCAACCAGGGACACAGATGGTGCAAAAAATGAAGAGATTCTGTTTAGACAGTACTCAAGGTACCTTTATCAAATACTTTTATGTTCACTAGTGAGTTTATAATTGAACATAGTCATAGAAGACAAGTTACTTTTGTGCACACATAAGTACTAGAAGTAACTCAATTGTTAATCACACAGAGTTCCAGATGGCTTGTAACAGACACGGTTAAGAGTCTAGTGACCTTTGAGCTATCTGTATGGCTGGGAACCCACCTTTGTGTATTCCTTTATTGTGAATGTTTTTCTCAATCTACAGAATATATCTTTATGTAAGATGTCACATGTAGTCAGTCCACAAAACCCACCTTTACAAGGGTGTCAGTGCACTTACAAAGAGTTTTAAAATTGCCATGTCTGACCTTTATGTTTTTACTTTGTTCCATAATATGATTTATGCATGTTATTTTATATGCAGGGTTAAATTAATTATCAGCAGAAATGTTTCCATGAAAGTGTGTTGTGCTTAATTATGCTCACAAATAAACTAAATTGGGTCAAACTCCTCAAGTTTGTGCCAACATCAGCTATTTATTTATGTTGAACCAAGTTACTTCCTTGAATCTCATAGGTTGTTACTGTGCTGCCTGTTGTGACCACTCCATCTCAAAAGGGTCAGCACTACCTGATTTTGTTAATTATAAGACATGACATCCAAAAAGCAGATCGCACATTATAGCTCTGTTATGCCTATATAATCTAATCAAACTCTCAGTATTTAATCAGGATTCCTCATGCCTTCCTATTATCTCCTTCATTGATGGCAATGGTCTGTCTCTAAAAGGAATTCTCACTCATACTCATGCCCAATGCTGCTCATTTGGCTCCCTTCTTTGTCCACCCACTCATTCACTTTATTCTGTACCTCCTATCTGAAATAGGTATTCTGCTTATGGATCTTTTAGTTTCCTGGAACTAGATTTTATTTTTATTTTTTAAGAGATTAACACCAGATATAAGTGAGATAAAATTGTATGTTTTCTTATCCTTTATCTTGCAAAATTATTTCTCTTTTGTCTTTTAAATCATGTCGCATGAGTAATATAAAAGTGTCAGGAGGATTTTCAAATTTTAATTATTTTTAAATTCTTGTGCAGCCGGGCAGTGGTGGCGCACACCTTTAATCCCAGCACTTGGGAGGCAGAGGCAGAGGCAGGCGGATTTCTGAGTTTGAGGCCAGCCTGGTCTACAGAGTGAGTTCCAGAACAGCCAGGGCTATACAGAGAAACCCTATCTCAACCCCCCCCAAATTGTTGTGATTACAATATAATTTCATCATCCCCCTTCCCTTTCTTCTGAACTTTTAATGTAACAATTTTTGTTTTCTTTCAAATTTATGGATACTTTTTCAATTAAGTGTTACATATGTATACATACATGTATATGCATATCTACTCCTAAATATAAACTTATGAGTCTATATAACATAATAACAACAACATTACAATATAACAAAACAACATAACAACATAACAACACAACACCACATAACATAACAGGTGGACCTGGATCAAGTCCATTGAAGGACAAGAGAGATTAATATATAGCTATGAAACTGCATGAAAATCTTTAACTGATGAGGGTAAGGATGTTGGGGGCTTCTCCAAAATGAGACAGAGACCTATGATAAGGGAGGCACCCAAGAATCAATGGCAGTGACCTTAGCTGTGACTAACTACATTGAGGATATGGAACCTGAAGAGGACTCCTTTTGTAGCCAGGCAGAAACCCCAGTGGAGCAATAGTGATATCAACCCATGACAAATCTTTCAACCCGAATTTTATCCTGTCTACAAGAAATGCAGGCAAAGGGATGCAACATTGGCTTCTGCAGTTACTCCAGGACATGTATTCTCACCTGACTGTTTGAATAAAGGAGCCTCCAGTGTGTGAGACTATGTGGCAATTTTCTTTTTGCCTGGGTTATCTTACTCAATATATTTTCCATCTCCATCCATTTTTTACAATATTTTGTTTCTTTTTACAGCTGAATAGTATTCCATCCTGTATGTGTACCACATTTCATTAGCTATTTACTGGTTATTGGATATCTAGGTTGATTTTATTCCCTAGTTCTTTGTGAACTGATAGGTTGCTTGTGGATGCAGGCGTGGGTCCTGTTGGGCAGAGTTGTGATTCCCGCGTGTCTGCTGCCCCAGGCCACTGGATGCAGTTCTAGGGAGCAGAAGCACAGAAATTTGACTGAGTTCCCTACACAGGGCACCGGGTGGAAGGGTGGAAGCTGGGCTCTGAGAAGCCACGTGGCATGCAGCAATCTCAGTCTAAATGTCCCGTGGGGGCAGGGCTCCTGGTCTCAGTTCTGGGGCTCCCAGACGCTGCTGAGAGTCAGATCTGAGATACAATGAGGGGGAGAGAAGATCCCAACAGCGCCCCCCCCCCAGTTGGAGACTCTTGGTTATTACACTCATTTAGCTGTGTCCGCTGCTCAGCTAGCTTGCTTGAATCTGCAGCCTCCATGGTTGGAACGCAGAGAAGCCCTCCAGGGGAGATTAGGTGGCTTGATACTTGGAGACCCCTTCCACGGTTCTCCACAGACACAGTTTGTCAGGGTGGCCCTGACTTAGTGCTGTAGTATGTCCACCTGAGTGCTATCAAAATAGTAACTGTGGAACTTTACAGGAATGGAGGACATGATTCCTTATTTCCCTCCTGTGCTCATCTAAACAATGGATATGAATCTCTAATAGTTTAAATAAGCAAGTTCAAGTCAGAGCCAGATGCTTGTGTTGAAATTTCTAGAGAGGGTTCACACAAATCACTTCTTGTAAAGTTGCACCATGAGACACATCAAGGGGAGGATGCATGTCCAAATTCAGCAGATTTCATTGTCATCTACACTAAGCTTCTAATCTTACTCCCCACATCCCACAGACTCTTCCTACATATTCAGTTGCTACTACAATATGGCCCAAGACTGGCCAGACATAGCAAGTTTCAATCTTGCTGATATTGACCCCTTCCTGAGAGCTCACCACATCTTTTCCCTTGTTGGAACATTAGCCAGCAATATCACCAGAAGAAGCATGGATAGCTTGCATAATTGTTAAGCTTTAAGTACTCTGAAACACAGGTCAGGGGAAAGTAGGGATGTCTGATTTTGTGAGACTTGCTACATACCAATGCTTATTAAAATGTAACTTTGAGTCATTGCTTGCACCTTCTCTATATTTTGTTAGAGTCTGGGTATATTTATCACAAACAACATTGTCTTTAAATCCTCCAACCATCCGAAATGGTTCATGACCTGATTAGCACGTGTGACTTCACACACTTATCTTTTGTCATGTTATAAAGTCTTCATATTGAGATACTAAAATCATTCTTATTTTACTGTGATTTATTTTTTGATCAATATTTTCAACATTTCTTTTCCTACCCAGCCTCTGATTACCACTATTTTATTTTCATTTTCTGTGAGTTAAAATGTATTTGTTTCTACTTATAATTGAGACAATGTGCTATTTGTATTTATGCATTTTATCCAAATTTTATCTTGGTTGTTTTTTTGCATAAGACTATTTTTTATTTAAATATTTTTTTTATAATTTATTTTTTCTCAAATCGTAATTCATTCACACAGGGTTTATAAACACAGAAAGGCAGGATGTGGGGAAGGGAATGACACTGGAGTGGGGGTGCTCAGGGGGTATACAGATATCTTCAGAACCGGGTATCGGCTGGGTGGAGGTTCAGGGTACAAGTCACTATGACTCTGCCTGTGACTTGCTTGTCCTTATCTAAGTTGGTATTGTCTGCCAAGGCTACCTATTTACAAGGTCTATGACTACTCAGGCTTGTAGATTTCCAGAAAAGCTGTCTGTTTACAATAGCTTATAGCCATCTGTTTCAATGTTTTTCCACTGAGACCCAAGACTTGGTGTTAGTATACATATACGACAGGCCTATTGCTAATTTTAGGCCTATGGCTGATTTTAGGCCTTCAGTGTGTAATCAGGACTGCCCCTGACATCTCCTCCCTTCCCTAAATATAGAAGGGCTGTGACAATTCTAAACTTGCAAAGGCGGGGATAAAGGCCTGACCTCCAGTATTTGAAGGGGACCTTGTCGTTGTCCAGTGAGGCATGAGGGTCATACCTGTCCCGAAGTCTTTTTCCTGAAGAGGGGATACTTTTGACATCAACCCCTATGCAGTCAGGCTTGTCCCTCAGGGAACCCAGAGAGATATTTTTATCTTTTATTTATGTTCCCTTGCGGCGCTTAGCCTCGAAGCCTAAGCAAGAATTCAGATCGTCTGTCAGAGGGAGTTCTGGGTGGCCCCTCTCTGCTTGGTCTAGGGGCAGAAGTCCCCCCTTTTAGGTTGGGTGGAGACGGGTTTTGGAAACATCCTGTATAAAGTAGCAACCTCATCTTGAGTCTCGTGGTCCTCCATAGCTAACTTATGATAATGTATCTGAATAGGTTTTGCTACCAAATTATTCATCTGTTGTATCATAGAGTTATCCCGCCTATCTGAGGGCAAGGGACCAGCAGAAAAAAGCAAAAAGAACCCAAATAATGGTCCCAAGATGGGAGGAAACAGGGTTGATAACCGTGGAGAGGCTGAAAACCAATTCTTGTATCAGGATCCATCTGTCTTTTATCTTGTTTTAAATGACAGATTCTCATTTATTTACATAGTGAATATATAAAACATATTTTTCTTCTATTCATCTATTGAGGACATTTAACATGATTCTATATCTTTGATAATGTGAATAGTACTATATTATTATCCACATGGTACTCTTTCTTAACAATAATTGTATTTAATTATGTTAGATATAAACTAAGTTTGTTACTGGGTCAAACTTTTGACAAGTCTCTCTAACTTTTGGATGAACATCATAGTAATTGTAATTCCTGGCTAATCTTTTTTATCACTAGTATCTACTTCTTTCATTTTACATAACTTTGTCAGCAGCAGTTTACTCTGTCCTTATTCTATCAGTTTTAACATACATGGGGTTATGACTTTATGTGATTATAACTTAAATGACTCCAATTAATTGAAGTGAAAAGAGATCCTTTTATATGACCATTAGTCATTTAATTCCTAGCAGTGTCTACCCAGGTGTTTTACACATTTGCCAATGATTATTTTTTAGAATTTGCTATTATGTTTTACATTTTCTTATGTACATTTTGATCTGTTACAAGCCTTTTGTATCTTTATTAGTATCTTTTTACTGTACTTTGAGAAGGTTTCTAACATCTTTCAGCTCATTGAATGTGTGGTAGTAAGTGCATTTTTTTTTTATTAATGCTACCACAAAGATAAGAAGGTAAAAATTTAGGAAAGTAAAATTGAGTAGCTTTATACTAGTTTTCTATGTGACCCTAATATTAAACCACCAATAAATGATTTAGTGTTACTTTCACAACATAAATTAATTTATTGGCCCTCATGAGAGAAGATTTTTTTTGGATAAGAGGGAACCAACACAAGAATATACAAGACTTGCTAATATGTAGAGAATAAAAGATTACAGAATAAAGTACCCTATATGTAACACTCTCACTTTCAAAGGTTTACAAATCATTCAAGATAGGATCAGAATATTTTTCAGAGCTAGTAACAGTGAAACTATGTTTTCTAAATATATCAGGACTGATGCACATATGGACTGAGAGCAACTGCAGGTGGATACATAAGACCTGCACAAATATCAAGCCAGAAAAAACCCATAACATGGAAAAGACATGACAGAGTCTTCCACCTCTAGTTGAGGTTCTTAGGTACAGATTACTGCTGACTGAGAGTCAGTTTTGTTCAGGGTTTTGAGCCTTGAGAGTTTTATAATGCTGTAATTCATAATACTTGCAATTATAATGAATAACTAAAAAGAGTTAAATAAAACCTTAAGTGAAAACATGAACTTGGGAAGAAGCAGAGGTGATGAGAATAGGGGATGAGCTGAAGGGAGTGAATTGGGAATATATCTGATAGAAATACGCAACATGTTTTTATGCATGTAATTTCAACATGTGCAGTAAACACTAGCATGGATGCACAAATAACAAATGATAGTCAAGGATATCCCAAAGTATAGAATACCATAGTTGGTATCATTACCTCCTGGATGCACTGAGGAGCAATACTGATAAAAGGTACAGGCATAAATACCTACACAAACGTCAATGGGGTAGAATTGATAAGGCCTATATAAGTCCCCGCAGCTACAGCTACCTGATATTGGACAAAGATGGAAAAATATACAATGACAAGATTTACTCCACAAATGTTACGAAATCTGAATATAAAAATGTGGTACAATGGGAATAGAGCCCTATCTCGTTATCTTGCATGAAAGCCCATTGTAGATACATTGAGGGTCTACATACATGGCTTGACATTCTGAAACTGATTGAGGATAAAGCCAGGAGTATGTTTCCACATGCGTACACTAGTTGAACTATCAAAATATTACTGGATATAATTATGTTATAACATTGATTCTGGAACCAATAGGTACTTGAAATAAATCCAGTGCCAAGGTATGTTGGTCAGAGAATCCCTATAGACCTGTACCAGAACACTTCCTTTGCTTTCTATTTGACTTCTGTATATAGACAGTGAGCAGTGGGATCTGATTGCTTAAGATGCCATGCACCAGGGTTCCAACATTGAGAAAATAACGTGAGATTGAGATGAAAACCTTCTAACTCTTGGTAGCTCTCCAAGTACTAGAAGTTTCTATGTAAGCAGACCAGAGGAAAATCTTGTACAATTTTAGCCATCAATTAACTTGATAACTATAATGTTAACCCATTAGAAAAGATGTGCCCTAGCAAATAATGACAGCATGGTTATGTATGTAACTCACTCTCTTCTGACTAGGACTAAGGCAGCCTCCATAGATAGCAACACATGGTAGTGTCAAAATTCTGTTTAAAACTGATGCCTTGGGATGTCATGGACACCATAAACGAAACAAATGGATTTGATTAATTAATAGACAGAATGTGATACTGCCTTTCCAACATCTGTGTTTATAACCTCAGAAACAGGCCACTATAAACGCTGATTAGATAAGCATGTCTTTGTCATAAATGGCAGAGTATCATTGCTAACCATTTGCTAAAAAAAAGTGAGGACAGAACATTAAGTACATGATACAAAACAACCCTGCTGCTTTAGGGAGTATTGCAGAGAAAGCAACTGCAAAAATATAATACATGGAAGATATGAATAAGTGAAATCCTAACCTGTGAGCATGACACAGCCAGTGTAGTCATGAACTCACATAAGCATTGATTTGTTCTGTTGAGAATGTATAAAACATACCCTCTCAACAGGAAGTCATTGCATCTTGCAGGTGGTTTCACAGTATCTCACCACTTATTTATAAAATGTTGACTACTTTAGAACAGCGATAAAAAGATCGTTGCTTTCAATTGTATAACCATTTGTGATCTCACCAGGCTATGGTGAACAAGTTCCTACCAAACCCACATGGGACTGCCCTAGTAAGATCTGGAGGAATACAAATAAGATATGAAGACATTAGTTCATAAAAGCAATTAGTAGGGATGCAGGCAATGTTGTCAGAGAAGAATAGTAGTTACCCAAAGAAAAGAGTGAGAGCAATCAGTGTGCACTATATATACAAATGAGATTGTTAAGGAACTAACTCATTATCTCCCAAATCAATACCTTAGAATGTTTATATGCATTCTTCTTTGAATTATGCAATGGCAAGTAAACGTTAGGAGCAAGAGTGACAGGGATACATGTAGTAGGACAAGGATGGCTCAAAGACAAGCTAGATAGACAATTTCACATGAAGTTCCTGTCAGCAGCATAGTTGTAGAAGCCATTATTGTAATGGGTGAGGGAACACCATGTTGTCAAACAATCCAATGACTTTAGTGCTGTTCACATTTGCTGCTAGTGTTAAGCTCCCACCATCCACATGTAGACCTGTTCTGGGGTCTTGCTATTTTAAGGGAAAGTACAAACACTGCCATTATTCTTTTCAAGCAATGCCTGGAACAGGGCATAGGATTTAGTGTCTTAGATTTTGTAATTGATACCACTGTTTCTGTCTCACATACTTTAGTATCCTTATCTGGTGTGCTCCTCCAATATTTCTGTACTTTATTCTTTAAAGCACAGAGAATTGTTTCCTCTTTCATTTTATGACCCTGCTGGTTTACTGGGACTTCTTTGTGATATCAACTTACAAGAAAGGTAATTAAACTATGTAATGGAACATAAGGAAGAGTCAGAGAGGGACAGGGTTCCTCGGCAGAGATTTAGTGCAAGTGGAGGAGAGTTACTCAAAAACTGTTTCAGAGGAAAGTACTGTGGCACCATCAGATAATTATCTTTTTTGGAAGTTTGTCTTTTTTATCCCATTTTGATTATTTATTTGGAATATAGGTTACATACTTCAATAAAGAAATGCCTGTCAGACTGTTAAAAGTATGTATAAGTTGCAGTGTTCTTGCTGAAAATAACCTCCAGTAGTTCAACTGATGAACTGCAGTAAAAAAATAATTATCTTGCCCCACTTCACTGCTACACAACCATGAGCCTCAGCTCTCAGATCCAATAGCTCAATGGAATAGAGATAGTTAACAGCATTTTTATTTTTAAATCTGTGGACTCAAGGAATGTTGCCTTAGCTCCATCCCAATATTCTCGTGTACCTATCTCTTTCTTCTGTATCAAAGCTGAGTTCTGTAGGGTTGCAAGTGCTGGGATCAGTGTAGCAGTGAAAATTCATGTGTTTTTGAGCACATATGTTTCTGTTTACTCTGAAAATCCAGTAATACCTTTTTAGTCTGTGGCCCAAGTTGAGTTCATGACATAGTCCTGCGGTAGAATCAGATGTGTAAAACCAGGTTCCACACAAGCTTATGACTCAGTAGCTAAGCTTTGGAATCTGGTTGTGTCTGCTGAGACTGTGCTGGCAACATATCCAGGGCATGCTCTTAGAGGTTCTATTTCTTATCCTCAGTTAATTTCTTTCCATTAAAAGCCAACATTTGTTGGGTTGATTTGTGTGTCCTGGACTAGCAGTTGGGTTAAAGTGTGTCCTGCATCTATCTTGCCACCTGGCTAGGGTCACTTGTGGAAGAAAGAGGCTCGGGAAGTTTGACTCTGCTCTCCCCACTCTGGCACCGGGCAGGCATCAGAGCTAGGTTGTCTTGTTTTCAGGCTCTTAGACACCCAAGCACCACTGGGGAAAGCCGCAAAAAAGGAAGTTGGAGGTCCATGGGATGGATTGGCCTGTGGCAGAAGTAGGAGAAAGGAAGAGAGATTCCTGTTGTGTCCTGCAGGGATGAGAGTCTTGCTTGGTCAGTGGCTCGTAGCTGGT
Source organism: Grammomys surdaster (assembly GCF_004785775.1). NCBI lineage: Eukaryota > Metazoa > Chordata > Mammalia > Rodentia > Muridae > Grammomys > Grammomys surdaster. Next base: position 1,539 of record NW_021614447.1, on the reverse strand, counting down.
AATGCAGACAGGTCTTCTACAGGAGGTTAGACAGTGGCTCTGTAGAAGAAAACCTTTTCCATTGTTCTCCATGGCAAATATTGATGAAAGAGAAATGGTCCATGGTTTTGAGATGTTTATTGTCATGGCAGAAAGTAGATGAGAAACTCTACCCCAATTTTTTCAGGGTAGGCCTGAATTTAAATACCTTTCTCAAGGTGGAGAGTCTGGGAAGGAATGACTAATTAGCTACAACCTTCTGGCCTTTAGGTACATCTTAATATGGAGATCTGTCTTGAGACTATGTGACCTATGGTCATGCCTTCTACCTGTGGAGGGACTAGAGGATATTGCCCTACATGATTAAAGGACACAAATCTATAGAGGGTTGTGGCCTCATGTCAGGAACCTGGAGTTGGAGAGGGTGGTGAACACCTACCATCCCTTTCAGGGGACCCTGTATGACCACCTGCTGGGTCACCAGGGTTTCAAATCTAACTCAATCAGAAATCAGGCAGCAAACACACACATACACACATACACATACACACACACACACACACACACACACACACAGAGAGAGAGAGAGAGAGAGAGAGAGAGAGAGAGAGAGAGAGAGAGAGAGAGAGAGAGAGAGAAAGCCTTTATTTTTAAATGTCTTAGCACAATTGCTGGGCAACTGCCTACCCTCCTTGTTGTTAACATCTATTTTCTCATCAATAACCACAAATTACCACTTACTATTTCTTAAGTTTCATCTTGGCTGCTCTTAACCTAATTAAATAACCCTCTTAGCCATGTTCTCTTGGCCCTTAGCCAATGTTGGCTCTCCTTCTTCCTCCTGAACATTCTTCTCTATGCCATTGCTGTTTGTTTCTCCCTCCTTCCTCTTCTTGTGATCTCCATCACGGGAACCTAAACTCTACCTATATGTTTTCTACCTAGCTATTGGCTGCTGGTATCTTTATTTACCAATCAGAATTAACTGGAGTCAGAGTTTCTCAGTGTCTTACATCAAGACTCTCTGATACATACAGTTCTGAGGGATCCAAATTAACATTAGAATACAAGCAGTATTAGGCCAACCCAGTACCTCTATCACCTAGGTAAGTCTGTGTTATTGTTTTCCCCCTTTAAACCCGACAAGCTCTATCTGTGCTATAAAAACTACTCTCAGATGTTTGGTCTTACATTAGATATGTATGTCCTAATACAGGTAACAGCAACATAGATTTCTGTGTAATAATACTGAGTTTTGCCATAAGAACAGAATGGATGTTATAACATTCTTTTTGGCAGCAAAAATTGATAAAACGTTTTTGAAAAAATGTCTAATAAAATAACTCGAAATACAAACCTTGTTCCGTGTAGGAATGGTGATGAATGCAATGCCTGACAGCTATGCATGAAAGGAAGTGGTGCATGGCTACTGATGTGGCTCACAGTGACATAAAGCTGCATTTAAAAGAACTTCGGGAGGAATCACCATCCGTGACCTCAAGCTGTACGACAAAGCAATAGTGATAAAAACTACCTGGTATTGGTACAGAGACAGGCAGG
>NW_021614446.1:1197-6249 GCF_004785775.1 Grammomys surdaster | reverse complement strand
AGGCTTTACCACATTGATTACATTCATAAGGTTTCTCTCCAGTATGTGTTGTTTTATTACATTGTAGATTACTCTGTTGTGAAAAGGCTTTACCACATTGATTACATTCATAAGGTTTCTCTCCAGTATGTATTATTTTATGAATTTTGAGAGTACTGTGTTCTGAAAAGGCTTTACCACATTGATTACATTCATAAGGTTTCTCTCCAGTATGTGTTCTTTTATGATGTTGGAGATTTCTGTGACGTGAAAAGGCTTTACTACATTGATTACATTCATATGGTTTCTCTCCAGTATGTGTTCTTTTATGACTTTTGAGAGTACTCTGATCTGAAAAGGCTTTACCACAGTGATTACATTCATAAGGTTTCTCTCCAGTATGTGTTCTTTTATGACTTTTGAGAGTACTCTGATCTGAAAAGGCTTTACCACATTGATTACATTCATAAGGTTTCTCTCCAGTATGTGTTCTTTTATGACATTGGAGATGACTGGGTCTTGCAAAGGCTTTACCACGATGATTACATTCATATGGTTTCTCTCCAGTATGTGTTCTTTTATGATATTGGAGGAGATGACTGGGACTTGTAAAGGCTTTACCACAATGATTACATTCATATGGTTTCATCCTGCTATGACTTCTTACATGCCTGCAATGATAATTGGCACAAGTGAAAGCTTTACCACTTTCATTACCCTGATCAATCTTTTGGTCAATATGAATAAATTTTACATTTTGGTTTAATAGTAAAGAAGAACCATATCTTAAGATTTTACCACTTCATATGTTCATAGTGTTCTCCCCAACTCTGGCTTGATGCCTCTTTGAAAACACCTGTGATGACAGGAATATTTACTACATGGCTCACAGGTATAACATCCTTTGTCTCTATGAGATTTCTATATGATGTGTTTCATGTATCTGAAGGAAAATGCAAAAAGGAGACCTTTATAACACTGATTATATTCATAAATTTTCTGTAGTGTGAATCACACCACATTAGTGCTGTGAATCAGGAAAAACAAAAATTACATAATTCTAGTACCCAAGGGGATATTCTGCAGTGTGACTATGGGGATGTTCCCTGTAAAGTCAGAAAACCAATTAATTACAAACTTCTACTATATTTAGAAAATCTTTCAAAGGCAAAATACTACATATCTTCTCACTGTTCTGGAGTAAAGATAGGGATGTTGCTCCTTTAAATATTCCTATGCGCACATAGTTTTTTTTTTCTGACACTTGATATACACATAAAAAGAAGAAATGAAAGCTTTCCACATTGAATTAACATCATTTGACTTTTCATTTCTTCTAGACATACTGTATGTGGATTGAGGTTTCTCCAAGGCAACATTCTTGACTCTCATAAACTGACGTCTCAGTAAACTTAACAATGTCACTACAAAAATATGAGTATCACTGAATTTACCTCAGACTATTTACTTATTGCATGGCTTTGGATATATGTTTATCACTCTTCAATGTGCAACATCTAAATATTATGAGACTGATCAGATTGGTAGTTCCACAGCATAGCTCTAATGGAGTTACAAATCAAATAAAGGCATCTCTTAAGGCATTGTTTCTATGTCTCCTTCCTTAGAGGAATGCCTTGCAAACACAAATCAGATAACTGACATTAAGGCCCATGGCTTTGTGAGAATATTTTAATCATAGCTATACTTAAAGGACTGATATTTTACATGCTTCCTTTACTTTCCAGTTTCCAGGACATATTAAAATTGTCTCAGAGGCATATATGTTTCAGTTTGCACATTAAAATTACCTTTCGTACCTTCTAGAATTTTGAAATTCTGTTTCAATATGGTGGTCTTCCCAATTGTACCCTAAAACACAGTATGAGAAAATGAATGATATAGTATTGGAAATTAGGCAAAAGTCAACTTACTGTGGCTTTTCACAGCACTGAATCTGATTTATTTTACTCAGTCTTCCATGTCCCCAATTCAAATAACAGAGTGTCATCAATAGTCAAGAAATATTTGTCCCCTTATGTTGAAAAACAAAAGAAAATTCACAGTCTTACCTATATCAGTGAGGTTCCAGTAGGTCTCCAGCATCACATCTTTGTAGAGATTCTTCTGGCAAGGATCCAGCAAATCCCACTCTTCTCCAGTGAAGTTGATATGCACATCATCAATATTTATTGCATCCTAAAATATGTGTACAACACAAACCATGATACTGACATCACTGTAAATAAATATTTGCTTCCTAGACAATATAATCATACATTTCTGGTGCTACTATCATTTATTTCTTTGACACAGAAGTTATAATCTAATGTCTATGTCATTTTAATAGGATCTTGTATTATGACAGTTGCATGTGTTGCTTCTGAACCCACTGAATAGGATATAGCTTTGCAAGAGAAATGCCAATTGAGAGGGAGATGGAGAGGGAAACAGACTAACAGCACTGATCACACATTAAAGGAATTATGTGAACAATTAGTAAGTACATAAATGATATAAATTCTGGGTGGTTTGGGTCATGTCTTTAATGTCAGAGGCACAGGGAGCTGTATGTCCTTGAGCTTGATGCAGGCAAGGTCAATGCAACAAGTTTCAGGACAGCAAAAGTAACATATTAAGACACTCATGCCCCTGTAAAAATCAACCAAGAGAACAGAAATGATAGAGAGAACTCATCGTTCTTTACTGAAGTTCCTACAAAGAATTAGACATTAAAAGCAGTTCTGCATTCATCTTAGAGAAATGTAAAGTGTACCAGTTAAAATGCTACATTAATAAAATTTTACTAAAATGAAATGAATGTTTAAACAGATACAAACGGACAGATAAAAATATTAATAATATAAATGTTGATCATAAATAAGCAACATAGGGCAGGAGAATGAGATAACTCAGAAGTGGCAAGCTCTGGCTGGTCTTCCACATAATGGTGGTCAATTTCAAATATCTACATGAGGACTAACGACTACCCATAACATGAAGATCAAGAGTTCTGAGGCCACATTCTGCCAAAAATAAAGATCAGGTACATATGATAATCATATTCATTCACACAGGCAAAATACTCCTATTTGTCCCCACATCTCAGGAGAAACACAGGAGTAAGGCAGAACATCATACACCTGGAATCCAATGGCTCTGAAGCCACAGGTAGTATTGATATCATGGGCATATGCCATACTTAGAAATAGAATATAACCTACATATTTGGACAAATTTCAAAATTAAAGAAGTTGATGAAGAGCAGCACAGAAGCCTGCACTTATTTTACAATAACATGTCAGGTGGCTTGTGTAGATTCTATATCTACTATGAGGACAGATAGGGCTTCACAGAAAAAGTTTGTCCTGGAAAAACAAAAATAATAAAGTTAAAAATATAAAACCAACCGGCTTGCAAAATAAATTAACACTGAATAACAAATATTTATACAGTATCTTATGTGATTTAGGGACAGAGACCAAATGGTGAATGTATGGGATCATGAGAACAAAGCTGAAGGATCAAATTCAACAACACAGTTGATACACAGAACAAAATTTGTCCTATCTAAAGAAATGCAGGGTATGGCTATAGCAGAGATTGAGGGATTGGCCAATTAAAACTTGCCCAACTAGAGACACACCTTACTGGCAAGCTTTAATCCATAACATTATTAAGGACACTCTGTTATGCTCCCACACAGGAGCCTTGCATAATTGTCCATTGAGAGGCTCCACCCAGCAGCTGACTGAAACAGCTGTAGAGAACCACTGTTAAAAATTGAATGGATGTAGGGACTGTTGTGGAAGAGTTGGGGGAAGGATTGAAGGTCCTCAAGAGGATAGGAACTGCACAGTAAGACCAAAAAACTCAAATATTTCACAGCTTTTAAAAACAATGAATTCGAGAAATTCTTACATAAATGTGTGGAACTAGAAAATATCAACCTGAGGGAGGTGACCCTATCACAAAAGAACACTCATGGTATACACTCAATGACAATTGGATATTGGCTCAAAAGCTCACACTCTCTGAAAATCCAAAAATCGAATAGTAACCCAGGAATAAAACTTGAAAACAAACAAGACAAGCACAGAAACCAGTACCTAGACCAATCATAACCTCAAACCCAGATACATAGATACCAGCATAGGAATACAATAAATAACAGCAAGGAAAATATGTCATCAAGAAATACAAGCTATCCTATCACAGTAGGTCATTAGAAATCAAAACATGTAGCAGATATTTTGTAAAAGAGCATGTTTGGGGGAAGTGAGAGGAGTCAGAATCTGGGGGAAAAAAAGGTACACAAGAGGACCTACAGACAGACAGACAGACAGACAGACAGACAGACAGACAGGGAGCAGAGAGAGAGAGAGTGATGAGGGTAGAGACAGAGAATAAAGAGGCATGTGCAGAGAACAGAGACAGGGAACAAACATAGAGAGTGGCTGTTGCTGGTGGTCCCTGAATGGAAAGCACACCTGACAACAGCAGCAGGTGGGGGATGCAGGGAATGACTTAAGCATTTGCAAAATCCCAGAAGGCAGATGACAACTACAGAGGCAAGGTTCACCCACAGAACAGGAAGGGAAGATAAATAGAAAACATGGACATATTGGTGAAATAAAATGTTGAGTATAACAGTATCGTGAAAATAAGCAACTAGGGACACTGCAACATATGAAAAGGCAAAAAACTGGAGATGATTGGAAGAGAAAAAGAGAATATCAGCTCAAAAGTCTGGAAAATATTTTCAATGAAATCATAAATTAAAAAGTTCCTAAACTATGCCGGGCAGTGGTGGAGCACGCCTTTAACCCCAGCACTTGGGGGGCAGAGGAAGGTGGATTTCTTAGTTCCAGAGTTTGAGGATATCCTGATCTACAGAGTGAGTTCCAAGGACAGCCAGGGCTACACAGAGAAACCCTGTCTCAAAAAAAAAAAAAAAAAGAAAAGAAAGAAAAAAGAAAAAGTTGCTAAAGAAGAAGATGCCTATAACAGTAAGGAAGCATTGAAAATACCAAATAGATTAGACAAAAAAAAGTTCCTTTGCCACATAATAAT
>NW_021614446.1:0-1097 GCF_004785775.1 Grammomys surdaster | reverse complement strand
TATTAGATATATACCTGTCTTCTTAATGTATACTGTAAAAGAAAAAGTGTTTGGACACATGTGCTGCAGACTCAAAGAAACCACTCATGTTTCTCCATGCAAACAAATGATCCAAATGTTTTGGGCCAATTCAAAATCAGCCATGATAGTGAAGTTATTCATAGGTCACTGCCTGATTTGGCATGTGAGGAGCACCACAAAAACCACACAGGTGGTCACATCTGGCTGATGGTTTCCCTCCAGCCCCAGAGAGGACCCACCAACCCAGCTCCCACTGCTCAACCACCTGCTCCTCCCTATTGTGGGCATTTTTTTTCTGTGCTCACCATGCAGCAAACTTGCAGAGAGGAACCGGAAGAACCCACCTCTTTGTCTGACTGGCAGATCCACCTGGAGGCCTGATTGGCCAGTGAATTTCCTCAAGGTTAAAGTGTGTTTCCGGTCTAGCTCAGACCTTTCTAGATCTCAGGAGTGGTTTGCACTCCATTAGCATTTGTGCCTCTCCTCCAAGAGGAATCTCACCTCACCCAGCCCTGGGGGAGAATTCACCATTCCAGCTCAGGCTATTCAGATACTTGATCCAACCCCCCTCTGTGAGCATTGATCCTGCACTTACCAGGACCTCACTTCAGACCTTGCCTGAGCTTTCCTCACAGCACTTGCTTTCTTCCTGAAATCCAGGTGAATAGCTTTCATAGGTGCAGTGGAGGTGTCAGTCTGACCCAGGAGTGGAAGAGTGCCCAGTCTATTAACATTCAAGAAGGATTTAAGGAAACAACAGTTTTGTTTTGTGGCTTCACGCTGGGCTCAGGGAATCTGCAGCTTTTTTCACCAGATGACTGGTATGAAACAACCCTGGAAGAAAAGCCAGAAACATAAGGGAACCACTGTTGAATACTATTCTGAACCAGCACATCTTCATCAGTGATGAAGCAGAGAAAAACCACACTTGTCTTAGTACAGGTTCTCTAGATGAACATATCTGAAACCATAGAGAGAATCAATCTCCCTATACATATAGAAAGGATATTTAACAGAACGTCCCAATAAAGGCTAACGGCCAAGTGAAAAACCAAAGACTGGTCGATTTCATGTTA
>NW_021614445.1:0-1317 GCF_004785775.1 Grammomys surdaster | reverse complement strand
CAAGAAATACAAGCTATCCTATCACAGCAGGTCATTAGAAATCAAAATATGTAACAGATATTTTGCAAAAGAGGTTGTTTGGGAGAAGTGAGAGGAGTGAGAACCTGGGGAAGGGATAGAAGTACACAAGAGGACCTACAGACAGACAGACAGACAGACAGACAGACAGGGAGCAGAGAGAGCGCCATGAGGGTATAAACAGAGAATAGAGAAGGGTCATGTGCAGAGAATAGACAGGAAACAAACGTGCAGACCTGCTGTATTTGGTGGTCCATGTATATAAAGCACACCTGAGAACAGCAGCAGGTGGGGGAGGCAGGGAATGACTTAAGCATTTGCTAAGTCCCTGAAGGCAGGCAACTGAAATTGTCTGTACACTGACAACTACAGAGGCAAGGTTCACCCACAGAACAGGAAGGGAAGATAAATAGAAAAATGGACATAATGGTCAAAAACAAAAATGTTGAGTGTAACAGTATCATGGAAATAAGCAACTAGGGACACTGCAACATATGAGAAAGAAAAAACTACAGATGATTGGAAGGTAAGAAGAGAATATCAGGTTAAAAGTCTATAAATTATTATCAACAAACTCATAAATGAAAAATTTCCTAAACTAAAGAAAAAGATGCCTATAACAGTAAAGAAGCATTGAAAATACCAAATAGATTAGACAAAAAAGAGTCCCTTTGCCGCATATCAATCAAAACACTAAACATATAAAGAACTCTAAACAACTGCAACAAAAAAATTGGCCAAAACAAAACAAAAACAAGTAACATGCAAAAGCAGAACTATTACATATACACCTGACTTCTTATCATATACTATAAAAGAAAAAATGTTTGGACACATGTGCTGCAGGCTCAAAAAAACCATCTATGTTTCTCCAAGCAAACAAATGATCCAAATGTTTTGGGCCAATTCGGAATCAGCCATGATAGTGAAGTTATTCATAGGTCACTGACTGATTTGGTAAGTGAGGAGCACCACAAGGCACCACACGGGTGGTCACATCTGGCTGATGGTTTCCCTCCAGGCTCAGAGAGGACACACCAAACCAGCTCCCACTGCTCAACCACCTGCTCCTCCCCATTGTGGGCATTTTTTTCCTGTGCTCACCATGTCTCGATTTCAGAGCTTCCCTGGTGTCCTCTCACAGCACACAACAGCACAGCTCAGAGCAGGAAGCAGAGAACCACCAAAGCCTACACAGTTGCAGGAAACTTGCAGAGAGGAACCGGAAGATCCAACCTCTTAGTCTGACTGGCAGATCCACTTGAAGGCCTGATTGGCCAGTGAATTTTCCTCAAGGTT
>NW_021614444.1:0-3271 GCF_004785775.1 Grammomys surdaster | reverse complement strand
CATTATGAAATATTATGATATATCACAAATTCCATCAGAATTTTTTTTGCATATATGTCTTCAATTTTACTCCAAAGATTTTTGATATACAACTTCAATTTTATCAGAAAGGTTGGTATTTATGTCTTCAATTGTATCAGAAAAATTTTTACTAAGTCTTAATTTTACCAGAATTTTTTATGTCTTAATATGTATGAGAAATATTTTCAATAATAATCATCAATACTATCAAAAATTCTTATATATGTCCAGTTTTATCACAATTTTCAATGTGTGTATCTTCAAGTTTATTTGATATTTTTGTATATATATCTACAATTGTATCAGAAAATTATTCTACATGCTGCTTTCAATTTTTCACATTATTCTATGTCTTCTGTTGTATCAGATTTTTCCATATGTGTCTTTGATTTTAATAAAAATTTTTTCTATATATATGTCCAAATTGGGGGAAATATTACTATATGTTTCTTCAAAAATCAATATTTTTTCTTTATTTATTTTCAATTTTTCAGAATTCTTTTATGTTGTCTAATCAATAAAAAATGTTTTCTATATGTGTCTTCAACTTTATCACATACATTTTCTACATAAGTTTCAAATTCTATGGGAAATTACTTCCAAATATGTCTTCAATTTCATCAGAAATTTTTGGTTTATGTCCAATTTTATCACACAAAATTTCTATATATTTCTCAAATTTTATAAGAATTATTTACATATGTCTTACATTTTTTCCAAAAAATGTCTGTGTTCAATTTAATCAAAATTTTTTCTGTATACACATTCAAAATTTTTAGAATTTTTTCTCTGTCTTCTATTTTAACAAAATATTTTCTATATGTGTAAATATTTTCAGAAAAAGTTTATATATACATATATATATATACATATATATATATCCAATGTTATAGTAAACTGTATATATATATGTCTTTAATTTTATCACATTTTTTCTATATAATCTTCAAATTTATCAGAAAAGTTTTGTATACTTGTCTTGAATATTATCAGTAATATTTTGATATAATACTTCAATATTATCAGAAATTTTGTTTATACACATTTTCAGGAAATAGTTTTTATGTACTATTTCATCAGAATTTCATTCTATTTGTCTTCAATTTCATTATAAAATTTTGTACATATGTCTTCAATTTTCTGGGATATTGTTGTATATATTTTGTCAATATATCACAAATTTTTGTATCAATCTTTTCAGAATTTTTTCAATATACACCTTCAAATTTATCACGAGTTTTATATGCATTTTCAAATTCTTCAAGAAACTTTTGCATATATGTCTACATTTTCATCTGAAATTTTTACATATGTCTTTAATTTTAATAGAAACCTTTTCTCTACTCATATTTTCAATTTTATCTATAATGTTTTTTGTACTGTCTTATATGTTTCAGATTTTTTATATATCTTCAATTTTAAGAGATATTTTCTATATGTGTTTTATTTTTTTTCTTAATATTTTTGAAACTATGTCTCCAATTTTCCAATGCATGTCTTTCAGTATATCAGTACTGTTGCCTATATATGTCTACAATTTTATTAGTAATTATTTGTGATATATGTCTTCAATTTTATAAGAAATTATTTTTGTTAAAGTCTTCGATTTTATCAGAAATTTCTTTTATATATTTACTCTATCACAAGTTTTGAAATATGTATATTCATTTTATCAGAATAATTTATAAATAATTTCCCTTTTTCCTCTCTTTATGTGTTAAGAGAATCCAATCCCTAAAACTCTCTCCATTGCATAATGAGGATTTGGTAATTAATAAAGAATTTTTTCTATATATATTATCTATAAAACATACATTTTCTTGACATATATATTTAATTTTATCACAAATATTCTCTCTATATAGCTTTAAGTTTATCCAACATTTTTCTGTAGACATCTCCAAATAAATAAGACTGTTTTTGGGTTTTGGCTTGGGGAGACACCTAGCAGGTCTGCTCTCATGAAGATACCATAACCTGAACATTCCTAGTGCAGCAACTGAGATACCACTGCACTGACAGCAGCAGTGGAACTACTGCACTCAGAGCAGCTGAGGAACTAGTGCACTCAGAGCAGCTAAGGAAGCACAGCACTTGGAACAGCAGAGGAACCACTGCAATCAGAGCAGAAGGATTTCAGGATCCCAGAGGAAGCCTGAGTTCCAGGAGCTCTTCCACCCAGGAGCTCATGATAATAAGTTTACAGAAACATTTTGACTCTCAGGAGTTCTGACACAACCAAGATAACTGGAAAGACAGTCTCCAGTCAGAGACCGTGAATCCAGGTAGCACTAGAGTTAGTCAGATGGCAAAAGGCAAGCACAAGAATATAAGAAGCAGAAACCAAATTATCTGGCATCATAACAATCTAGTTCTCCCAGGATAGCAAGTTCTGGACACCCCATCACCCCAGAAAAGCAGAATTCAGATTTAAAATCACTTCTCATGATGATGATAGAGGAATTTCAAAAGAACATAAAGAACACCCTTAAAGAAATTCAGGAGAATGCAGGTAAACAGGTACAAGCCCTTAAAGAGGAAACAGAAAAATCCCTTAAAGAATTTCAAGAAACTGCAACAAAACAGGTGAAGGAATTAAATAAAAACCATCAAGAATAAAAATGGAAATAGAAACAATAAAGAAATCTCAAAGGAATACTACCCTGGAGATAGAAAACTTAGAAAAGAGGTCAGGAGTTGTAGATGCAAGCATCACCAACAGAATATAAGAGATGGAAGAGAGGATATCAGGTGCATAAGATACCATGGGAAACATTGACACAAGTGTCAAAGAAAATATAAAATGCAAAAAGCTTCTAACTCCAAAACACCAAGGAAATCAAGGACACAATGAAAAGACCAAATCTAAAGATAATTGTTATATATGACAGTGAAGATTTTCAACTTAAAGAACAGGTAAATATCTTCAACAAAATTATAGAAGAAATCTTTCCTAACCTAAAGAAAGAGATGTCAACACACATACAAAAAGCCTACAGAACTCCAAATACATTAAACTAGAAAAGAAATTCCTTCTATCACATAATAATCAAAACATCAAATGCACAAAGCAAACAAGCAAAAAATACTAAAAGCAGTAAGGGTAAAAGGTCAAGTAACATAAAAGCAGACCTATAAGAAATACACCAGACTTCTCACCAGAGACTATAGAAGCCAGATGATCCTGGAGTGATATCATATAGACCTTAAGAGACCACAAATGCCAGCCCACACTATTATACCCAGCTAA
>NW_021614443.1:0-1658 GCF_004785775.1 Grammomys surdaster | reverse complement strand
ATACAGCTACAGTATATTCACATACATAAAAATAAACCTTAAAAAAAATCTTAAAAAAAAGAAAAAGAAAAACTCAAGGCAAAAAAAAAAAAAGACTGGAGGCAGACGTGGTGACCTAAGGTTTTGCCGGGCAGTGGTGGCACATGCACATGCCTTTAATCCCAGCACTTGGGAGACAGAGTGAGTTCCAGGACAGTCGGGGCTATACAGAGAAACCCTGTCTCGAAAAACAAAAACAAACAAACAAAAAAAAAACCAAGAAATTTCTGCAGAGTGCTGAAAGACAGAAAGATAGGTTATTGGAGGACAGGCAGAAGTGATCAAGTGATACAGAAACAAAAATCTTGCAGATCTGAAAGGAATCAGTTCCTAGAGTAAAATCCTGGTCCAGGAAACCCTTTACTGTGTGCCTTCAGGGCACTCTAAACCTAAAGGAGGTGCTCATGTCACTCAAGATTCCCAGGCCAATCAGAGCCTACAAGAAGAGTTTCCAATCAGAAGAAGAGGAGGGTTCTTTCAGGTGCTTTGGTCTCTGCTGCAGGTTCAGTACACTCTGACTCTAAAAGGGTAAGAATCATGTCAGTCAAGATTCACTGGCCAATCAGGGTGTAGAAGGAGCCATTCCACTCAGAGGAGGAGGGTACTTCCCCTTTTTTTTGCACTCTGCTTCCCGTTGAGCTCCATTCCTGAGGAAGCGGCTTTGTGTGGTTGATGTGATGTCCTTTGACCTCTGCCACTGGATGCCTTAGGGGAGAACTGACAGGCTGAGCTACTAAATCGCAATATGGTGAGCATGTGAAACCTGCCCCTAACCTGAAGAGAGGTGGTCTGAGAAGCTGGAGTCCGGGTGGTGGGCCCTCCCCTCTGGGAGTTGGAAACTAGCAGGCCCCTGTGAGGTTCCACGTGGTCTTAGCTACTAGATGTAGTCAGCGGTGGCATCTGAATAACTTCATTACAGGAGCTGCATCTGCACAAACCGCTTGGAGCAAGGGCTTGCATGTAGAAACATCCTTAGCAGGACGCCGAATTCGGAAAGGCCTCTTTTCTGGTATCATACAGTTAGACATTTTTCCCTGGATATTTAAAATCCATTTGGACTTAATTTTGTGTTGGTTGTAAATGCCATCTTACGCACTGGGTAGCACTCCAATTTTAAGCTGTGATGAAAAGAATACAGTCTGTGATATAAAGGATTATCCAAGGTTTGGAAGATAGTCACACTGAGTAGACTTCAGCTGAGGGAGGGACTGCCTCTAAAACACGCACAGATAAGTAGCATGGTAATGAAGCATTTTAGAGATTAGGATGCTAGGATACACATGTTTGTTCACCGGGATTGTCAGGAAATATAGCTCCAAAACATAACAAAGGAGACAACCATGATTAACAAGCTATCTCTAGGCCCATCCCCAGATCAAGGTCAGTATTTTAAAAATCTGTTCTAAGGAGCATTGCTGGGTCACAACCAACACTAAGGCCTAGTGTGTCATAAAGGCTCATTTTTCTTTCTGAGAAAACCATAGTTCTGCCACATGGGCAAAACAGCTGCCTTCATGGATAGAGAATTACATAGCTTCATCTCAAACCCAGCCACATGCTTGGCAGATCCTGTAATGGCCTGGGGCCTAGGACCTGGGCCCTTTCCCCAAGGCCTTGAG
>NW_021614442.1:0-6859 GCF_004785775.1 Grammomys surdaster | reverse complement strand
CATATAATTATCAATTTTGTAATAACCAATTCTGTCAATATCTTTATATAATATTCAATTCTATAATAACCAATTCTGTCAATACCTTTATTTAATAAACAGTTCTGTCAATATCTTTAGTTAATAATCAATTCTGTAATAACCAATTCTGTCAATGTCTTTATTTAATAACCAATTCTCTCAGTATATTTATTTAATAAACAATTGTGTAATAACCAATTCTGTCAATATCTTTTTTTAAAAAGCAATTCTGTCCATATATTTTGTTAAAAAAATTCTATCAATATCTTTATTTAATAACCAATTCTGTCAGTATTTTTATTCAATAACCAATTCTGTCAATATATTTATTTAATAAACAATTCTGTCAATATCTTTATTTAATAACCAATTCTATCAATATCTTTATTTAAAAACCTATTTTGTCAATACCTTTTTTAAAAAACATTTCTGTCAATATGTTTATTTAATAACCAATTCTGTCAATATCTATATTTAAAAAACTATTCTATCAATATCTTTATTTAAAAACCAATTTCTGACAATAACTTTATTTAATAATCAATTCTGTCAATATCTTTATTTAAAAATCAGGTGATAGTAGATGCTGGCTAGGGTGTGGAGAAAGAGGAACACTCCTCCATTGTTGGTGGGACTGCAAGATGTTGCAACTACTTTGGAAATCAGTCTGGGGGTTCCTCAGAAAATTGAACATAGCATTATCTGAGGATCCAGCTATACCACTCCTAGGCATATACCCAGAAGATGCTCGAACATATAACAAGGTCATATGCTCAACTATGTTCATAGCAGCCTTATTTATAATAGCCAGGAGCTGGGAAGAACCCAGATGTCCTTCAACTGAGGAATGGATTCAAAAAATGTGGTATATTTACACAATGGAGTATTACTCAGCTATTAAAAACAATGAATTTGAGAGGTTCCTAGGTAAATGGATGAAACTAGAAATTATCATCCTGAGTGAAGTAAGCCAATCACAAAAGAACACACATTGTATTCACTCACTGATTATTGGATATTAGCCCAGAACCTTGAAATGCCCAAGATGCAACTCACAGGCCACATGAAGCTCAGAAAAAAGGAAGACCAAGTGGGGGTGTTTCAGTTCTTCTTAGAAGGAGCAACAAGATACCCTAGGGAGCAAATATGGAGACAAAGTGAGGGAGAGAAACTGAAGGAGGGGCCATTTGAAGACCTTTCCACCTGAGTATCCATCCCATGTGCAGTCACCAAAGGTAGATGCTGATGTGGAAGTCAGGAAGTCCATGCCAATAAGAGCCTGATATGGATGTCTCCTCAGAGGCCTTCAAGAGTCTGACATAGTCAGAGGCAGATGCTCACAACTAGCCAATGAACTGATCATGAGGTTCTCAATGGAGGAGTTAGAGTGAGGACTGAAGGAGCTGAAAGGGTTTGTGGCACCATGAGGAGAGCAACAATACCAACCAACCACAGCACCCAGGGTACTAACGACCAGCCTGGGAGCACTTATGGAGGGATCCAGCTCTTCAGCTGAATATGTAAAAGTGGAGGGCCCTGCCGGGCACAGGTGGAAGATGAGATCCTTGACCTCATGAAGGCTGGACGCCCCAGGGGTGGGAATTTTGAGGGTGGGGAAGTGGGAGTGGGGGGGGTAGGTGGGGCTTACAACCACAGAGATGAAGGAGGAGGGGTAAGGGGATGGGGGGTTCCCGGGTGGGTGGGGATGGGGTAAGGAGATAACATATGAAATGTAAATAAAATATACAATAAAAAAATTAAAAATAAAAAAAATAAAAACCAATTCTGTCAATATATTTATTTAATAACCAGTTCTGTCAATATCTGTATATAATAACCAATCCTGTCTGTCAATATTTTCATTTAATGACCAATTCTGTCAATCTCTTTTTAATAAATAATTCTGTCAATATCTTTATTTAATAACCAGTTCTGTCAATATCTATATTTAATAACCAATTAAGACAATATCTTCATATAATTATCAATTTTGTAATAACCAATTCTGTCAATATCTTTATTAAAAAGAAAATTCAGTCAATATCTTTATTCAATAATCAATTCTGTCAATATCTTTATTTAAAAAGCAATACTGTCAACATTTTTATTTAAAAACCAATTCTGTCAATATCTTTATTTAATAAAAAATTCTGTCTCACAATATCTTTATTTAATAACCAAATCTGTCAATATCTTTATTAAAAAACCAATTCTGTCAATATCTTTCTTTAATAACCAATTCTGTCAATATCTTTAATTAAACAACATTTCTGTCAATATCTTTATTTAAAAACCAATTCTGTCAATATCTTTATTTAAAAACCAAATCTGTCAATATCTTTATTTAAAAACCAATTCTGTCAACATTTTAATTTAAAAACCAGTTCTGTCATTATCGATATTTAATAACCAATTTTGTCTCTCAAAATCTTTATTTAATAACCAATTCTGTCAATATATTTATTTAAAAACCAGTTCTGTCAGTATTTTTATTAAATAAACAATTCTGTCAATATATTTATTTAATAAACAGTTCTGTCAATATATTTAATTAATAACCAATTCTGTCAATATCCTTATTTAAAAACAGTTTCTGTCAATATCTTTATTAAATAAATGATTCTGTCTATATCTTTATTTAATAAACATTTCTGTCAAAATCTTTATTTAATAACCAATTGTGTCAATATCTATTTAATAATCAATTCTGTAATAACCACTTGTCAATATCTTTATTTAATAACCAATTCTGTCAATATCTTTATTTAATAATCAATTCTGTAATAAGCAGTTCTGTCAATGTCTTTATTTTAAAACCAATTCTGTAAATATCTTTATTTACTAATCAATTCTGTAATAACCAATTTGACAATTTCTTTATTTACTAACCAATTCTGTCAATATTTTTATTTAAATCCAATTCTGTCAACATCTTTATTTAAACACCAATTCTGTCAATATATTTATTTAGAAAACAATTCTGTCTTTATCGTTATTTAATAATCAATTTTGTAATAACCAATTCGGACAATAACTTTATTTAATAAACAGTTCCGTCAATATATTTATTTAATAACAAAATTCTGTCAATATTTGTTTAATAATCAATTCTGAAATAACCAACTCTTTCAATATCTTTATTTTATAATCAGATCTGTAATACCCAAATCTGTCAATATCTTTATTTAACAACCAATTGTATCAATAACTTTATTTAATAACCAATTCGTCAATATCTTTATTTAACAACCAATTTTGTCAATATCTTTATTTAATAAACAATCCTGTCAATATCTTTATTTAAAAACTAATTCTGTCAATATCTTTAATCCCAAACCATTTCTGTCAATATCTTTATTTAAAAACCAAATCTGTCAATATCTTTATTTAAAAACCAATTCTGTAAATATCTTTATTTAAAAACCAATTCTGTCAATATATTTATTTAAAAACCAATTCTGTTCTAGCCTTTTCTATCAATCTCTTTATTTAAAAACCAATTCTGTCAATATCTTTATTTCATAAACAATTCTGTCAATATCATTTTTAATAAATAATTCTGTCAATATCTTTATTTAATAACCAGTTCGGTCAATATCTTTATTTAAAAACCAATTCTGTAAATATCTTTATTTAAAAACCAATTCTATCAATATATTTATTTAAAAACCAATTCTGTTCTAGCCATTTCGATCAATCTCTTTATTTAAAAACCAATTCTGACAATATCTTTATTTCATAACTAATTCAGTCAATATCTTTTTTGATAAGTAATTCTGTCAATATCTTTATTTAATAACCAGTTCACTCAATATCTTTATTTAATAACCAATTATGTCAATATCTTTATATAATAATCAATTTTGTAATGACCAATTCTGTCAATATCTTTAAAAACCAATTCTGACAATATTTTTATTAAATAACCAATTCTGTCTAAATCTTTATTTAATAATATGTTCTGTAATAAACAATAATGTCAATATCTTTACTTAACAACCAATTCTGTCAATATCTTTATTTAATAAACAATTCTGTCTCTCAATATCTTTATTTAATAACCTATTCTGTCAATATCTTTATTTAATAAACAGTTCTGTCAATATCTTTATTTTAAACCAATTCTGTCAATAACTTATTTAAGAACCAATTATGTAATAAACTATACTTTCAATATCTTTATTTAAAAACCAGTTCTGTCAATATCTTTATTTAAAAACCAATTCTGTCAATATCTTTTTTTAATAACCAATTCTGTCAATATCGTTATTTAATAATCAATTTTCTAATAACCAATTCTGTCAATATCTTTATTTAATTAAAAATTCTGTCAATATCTTTATTTAAAAAGCAATTCTGTCAATATCTTTATTTCATAACCAATTCTGTCAATATCTTTTTTAATAAATAATTCTGTCAATATCTTTATTTAATAACCAGTTCGGTCAATATCTTCATTTAATGACCAATTATGTCAATATCTTTATATAATAATCAATTTTGTAATGACCAATTCTGTCAATATCTTTATTTAACAACCAATTCTGTCAATGTCTTTATTTAAAAACCAATTCTGTCAATATCTTCGTTTAAAAACCAATTCTGTCAATATTTTTATTTAATAACAAATTCTGTGAATATCTTTATTTAATAAACAGTTCTGTTAATATCTTTATTTAAAAATCATTTATGTCAATATCTTTATTTAATAACCAATTTTGTAATAACGTATTCTGTCAATATCTTCATTTAAAAACCAGTTTTGTCAACATCTTTATTTAAACACCAATTCTCTCAATATCTTTATTTAATATCCAATTCTGTCAATATCGTTATTTAATAATCAATTTTGAAATCACCAATTCTGTCAATATCTTTATTTAATAAACATTTCTGTCAATATCTTTATTTAAAAACCAATTCTGTCAATGTCTTTATTTAATAAAAAATTCTGTCAATGTCCTTATCTAATAATAAGTTCTGTAATAACCAATTCTGTCAATATCTTTATTGAACAACAAATTCCGTCAATAACTTTATTTAGTAAGCAATTCTGTCAATGTCTTTACTTAAAAACCAATTCTGATCATATCTGTCTTTAAAAACCAATTCTGTCAATATCGTTATTTAATAATCAATTTTCTAATAACCAATTCTGTAACTATCTTTATTTAATAAACAGTTCTGTCAATATTTTTATTTAATAAACAATTCTATACATATCTATTTAATAATCAATTCTGTAATAACCACTTCTGTCAATATCTTTATTTAATAACCAATTCTTTCCATATCTTTATTTAATAACCAATTCTGCGAGTATCTTTATATAATGAACAGTTCTGTCAATATATTTACTTAAACACCATTTCTGTCAATATATCATTTAATAACCAATTCTGTCAATATCATTATTTAATAACCAATTCTGTCAATATCTTTATTTAAAAACAGTTTCTGTCAATATCTTTATTAAATAACCAATTCTGTCTATATCTTTATTTAATACACATTTATGTCAATATCTTTATTTAATAACCTATTCTGTCAATATCTTTATTTTATAATCAGTTTTGTAATAACCAATACTGTCAATATCTTTATTTAACAACCAATTCTGTCAATAACTTTATTTAATAACCAATTCTATCAATATCTTTATTTAATAAACTGTTCTGTCAATATCTTTATTTAATAATTAATTCTGTCAATATCTTTATTCAGTAATCAATTCTGTATTAACCAATTCTGTCAATATCTTTATTTAATTTCTTATTCTGTCAATATCTTTATTTAATAAACAGTTCTGTCAATATCTTTATTTAAAATCCAATTCTGTCAATGTCTTTATTTAGTAAACAATTCTGTCAATATCCTTATCTATTAATAAGCTCTGTAATAACCAATTCTGTCAATCTCTTTATTTAACAACAAATTCCTTGAATAACTTTATTTAACAACCAATTCTGTCAATATCTTTACTTAAAAACCAAATATGTCAATATCTTTATTTAAAAACCAATTCTGTCAAAATCGTTATTTAATAATCAATTCTGTCAATATCTTTGTTTAATAACCAATTCTGTCAGTATTTTATTTAATAATCAATTCTGTAATAAGCAGTTTTGTCAATGTCTTTAATTTAAAACCAATTCTGTAAATGTCTTTATTTAATAAACAATTCTGTAATAACCAATTCTGTCAATATCTTTATTTTAAAACCAATTCACTCAATATCTTTATTTAAAAACCAATTCTGTCAACGTCTTTATTTAAACACCAATTCTGTCAATATCTTTATTTGAAAACCAATTCTGTCAATATCGTTATTTAATAATCAATTTTGTAATAAACTTTTCTGTCAATATCTTTATTTAATAAACACTACTGTCAATATCTTTAGTTAATAATCAATTCTGTCAATATCTATTTAATAATCATTTCTGTAATAACCACTTCTCTCAATATCTTCATTTAATAACCAGTTCTGTCAATATCCTTATTTAATAACCTATTCTTTCAATATCTTTTTTAAATAATCAATTCAGTCAATATCTTTATTTAATAAACAGTTCTGTCAATATCTTTAATTAATAACAAATTCTGTCAGTATCTTTATTTAAAAATGAATTCTCTCTATATCTTTATTTAATAACCAGTTTAGTCAGTATCATTATTTAATCACCAGTTTTGTCAATATCTTTATTTAAAAACAGTTTCTGTCGATAAATTTATTAAATTACCAATTCTGTCTAAATCTTTATATAATAAACATTTCTGTGAATATCTTTATTTAATAACCAATTCTGTCAATATTTTTATTTAATAATCAATTCTG
>NW_021614441.1:10583-15723 GCF_004785775.1 Grammomys surdaster | reverse complement strand
GAAACTGCAGCTCCCTTTGACCAGATGATAGGTATCAATCAACCCTGGAGAAAAGCCAGAATCATAAGGGAAACACAGTTGAGCACTACTGTTAGCCAGCACATCTTCATTAGTGGCAAAGTGAAGAAAAACCACAGTTGTATTAATATAGGTTCTGTAGATTAAACATATCTCAAATCATAGAGAGAATGAATCTCTGTATGTTTGTAGAAAGGGACTTTAATAGAACGCCACAATAAAGGCTGAGGAACAGAGAGATAAGCTTAAGACTTGGCAACAAAGTCTAGAAGATAATTTACTAAAGCTAGCAAATCAAAATAAGGCAGATGCTGCAATATTACAATTACAACATAAAAAGAAGCTAAGATTATGGAAGCAGGGCTTAGAACAGAAGATCAGGAAATTATAGAGCAGCATGAACATCAGGAAGAGAACCTTATGACTTGGCAACAGGGTTTAGAGGGAACAGTAGAATTGAAGACACAGGAAATTATAGATCAGAATAAGAGACAAAAAGATGAAAATGAAGGTGGGAGACAGGAGCTGGAAAAGATGATATCACAGAGAATGCAGCAGCTCACAGCAGCTTCCATAATGAGTGATGGAAGCAGGATTTGGAGAATAACCTTTTACAATTAATCAATCAAAATAAAATAGACAGTAAAATATCGGATTTACAATATAAGGAAAAATTCAAAATTTGGAAGCAGAACATTGAAGAGAGACTACAGGAACTTAAGGAACAGAAAGAGTAACACAAGGAGAGATATGAAGTATGGACACAGACCTTAAGGGAGGAATTTAAAATTTTAATTAAGGAAAATACTCAGGTGAGACAGAAGAAACTAGAGAAAGTCAGCCAAGAGTTATTAAAAAAAAAAAAAAACTTTAGTCTATCTGGTTAATATATAACAAAGCCCTTCAGGCATTGATTATCCACAGGGTTATCAGGAATTTGAATGGTAACTGTGGATGTGTTAGAGGGAGCTAGTAGGAGGGCACATTCAGCACCGGGTGGAACATCAAAGCCCACCCCCACAGTGATGCACTTCCTCCAACAAGGCCACATCTCATAACTTCCTCCCACTCCCTGAGCAAAGCATATTTATACTACCACATTTCACTGCCTGGCCCCTTTAGGCTTGTTCAAATACATGAATGTAAGGGGAACATATTTAAAAATAGCATAATTCAAAATACATGAGGCTCAAATTAAAAAAAATCCCCATCATTTATAGCATTCTCAAAATGTTCAGAGTCCCAAGTTCAAAGTCTCTTTTGAGATTCATCCAATCATGTAACTATAATCTCCTATACTTTCAAAAAACTAGTACATAATATCCATCCAAATTCACAGGATATACTTCACCATTCCTAAATGTCATTGTGAGGAAATACTGGGCCAAAGAAGACCAAAAGCCGGCAAGGCAATCTCTAAACTCTGCATCTCCATGTCTGATGTCAAAGCATTCTTCAGATCTCCAACTCCTCCCTGTCCTGCTCACTGCAGCACAATTCTTTCACTTTGGCTGATTTTATTTCATGAAAGTAGTTTTCCTGAGAAGGTATCCCCCATAGCTCTGGATCCTAAAAACTCTGGGGTCTCCAAAGTAACTTCAAAATTACAGCTTCATGTTCTCGTATCTGGGATCCACAGATGATCTTCTGTACTCCTCAAAAGAAAGAAGCTGGGTCACTTCTCCAGCTCTTCCCTCTATAGTAGACTAGGTTCTGCTTGATTCCACTCAACTGCTGCTGCTGTTCTTTCTGTTCATCCCATGGTACTAACATATTCAATACATCGGGTTCTTCTGTGACAAACAGTCTTCACTACATTCCTCTCATATGCTCCCTTCATGGTGCCAAGCCTTAGCTGTACTGCATGAAACATTCATGCCTTAAAACCAGTGCTACCTGGGTGAGTCTTACACAGGACCGAGTCAAGCTGCTTCACAAGGTACAACCTTGGCTAGCTCAGGAATACAACTTCTTTCTCCTGTCAGAAAACACTTACCAGAAGATTTCACCTCAGTGCTGCTGATTTCTTCTTCATCCCCACTAACTTTTTAACTATAGCTAACCAGCATCAATTGTGTCAGTCATCCCCTCTATTCTTGCCTCTAAAGCCAGAGCCACATGGACAAAGCTCCTGAGTTCTTCTGCTTGCTGGAGCTGGAACATGGCTCCTTCTATTACATTATCATCAGCTTTCTATTTTTCAACAACTTCACTGCTTAAGCTCAGCTGTCCTTGAACTTGCTCTGTAGATTAACCTTGAACTCAGAGGTCTGCATGGCTCTATCTCCTGAATGCTGGGTAATATGTGTGTAACACTTTGCCCATACCTAACCATTTCTTTACCTAAAACGTGTTCTGTACCAGGATGACTTGAATCAGAAATCTGTTTGATGCTCATCTCCTGGGATTTAAGGCATATATCACCATGCCTGTACTTAAGTATTTTATTTTTTATTTTATTTTTTTTTTTCGGTTTCTCAAGACAGGGTTTCTCTGTGTAGTCGTGGCTGTCCTGGAACTCACTCTGTAGACCAGGCTGGCCTCGAACTCAGAAATCTGCCTGCCTCTGCCTTCCATGTGCTGGGATTAAAGGGCGTGTGCCACCACTGCCCAGTTTATTTTAGATCTTAAAATGAAAACCCAGAATAGTAATCACAGTCCATCGATTGTCAATTTCACACACACTGGTAATTCTTGTGTCCACATGAAAACAATAACTAGGTAATAATAATGCCTAACATGATACAGTTCTCCTTTGTACAACTTCACATCCATAAGTTTAGGTGGATGGAATCTTGCCTTACTATCACCATTACTTTAGTACCATTTAATATCATTGATCACCAGATTTAGCTTCATTCAACTTCCTGGTGAGACTTTTCTCTTTTGACCTAACATTTTATATTTTTTTAGTTTCTATGATTACTATGCTTGCTCAAATCATCATGAGACTAAACATAGGTCAAAGGCTTTGCTGGCTTTACTGAGACTTCCTTTGTCAATGCAATTAACATCAACCTCTTTACCTTATCTTCAAGGACACTCTACAGACAAGGGCAAAAGGAACAATATTCTTCAGCAAAACATCATTAAAACTATACAAAGTTCAAATCACCCTTAGTACATATGTGTTTCATATTCCTACTAGCATAGCCCATTAAGTTCCACTTAATGCATATACAAATCCAAAGTCTAAACATCCCCATTGCTCCATAAAACAAAACAAAACAAAAAAACACGGTCAGGTCTATCACAGCAATACTTAAGTCTGGGGTACCAACTTCTGTCTTAGATAGAATTTCCATTGCTAAAAGACATTATAACCAAGGCACCTATGTTAAAGGCAAATATTTAATTGGGCCTAGCTTACACTTTCAAATGTTTAGTCCATTACCATCATAGCAGGAAGAATGTCAGCATGCAGGCAGGCATGATGCTTGAAAAGGAGTTGAGAGTTCTGCATCTTCATATGAGGGCATCCGGGAAGAGACTGTCTTCCAGTCAAGTGGTAGAAGATTCTGTTTTGTACTGGCCTGAGCTCCAAAGACCACCACCATAGTAATTTGATTCCTTCAAAAAGGTAACATCTACTCCCACAAAGCACATCTCTTAATATTGCCACTTCTTAGAGTCAAGCATATTCAACACCACAGTTTATTTCTACTGTGAATTCTTTCATGCTTTAAAAATGATTAGGACATGCAGAGGCTTTAATATGTTGATTGCATTCAGAAGATTTCTCTCTCATGTGTTCATGTGGCATGTAAAGAACTTTCCAACATGAGTACATTTACAAGATTTCTGCCCAGTATATGTTCTTTTATGTCTTTGGAGACTACAGTGATATATGCACAGGCTTTTCCACATTCATTACATTAGTAAGGCTTCTCTAAAGTGTGTGTTCCCTTAAGTATTTGGATAGTACAGTGACATGCAAAGACTTTACCTCATTCATGACATTCATGCAGTTTCTCTACAGTACATGTCCTTTTATGTATTGGGCGATGACTGTGACATGCAAGGGCTTAACACCTTGATTATACTGAGTTACTCTCTTGAATGTGTTCTGTTATGTAGTCACAGATAAAACTGAATTGCCAAGGTTTTACCACAGTGATTACGTGAATAAGGGTTCTCTCCTGTGTGATTTCTTTGGTGTATGTGTAAAGAATTATGACATGCAGATGCTTTACCACACTGATAACATTCATGTGGTTTCTCTCTTGTATGTGATCTCTTATGTCACTGCAGATGACTGTGACTTGCAAACATTTTACAACACTGATTACATTCGTAAGGTTTCTCTCGTGTGCGTGTTCCTTTATAATAATGGAGACTCTAAAGTTGTGAAAAGTCTTTACCATGTTGATTACATTCATGAGGTTTCTTCCAATATGGGATCTTTTATGTTTTTGAGACTATTGGGACATGCAAAGGCTTTAGCACATTGATTACATTAATAGTTCTGTCCAATATGGGTACTTCTATGTTTTTGGGAAAAATCTTTATGGAAAGCCTTTTACCACAATGACATTCATAGGTCTCTTTCCAATATGAGTCCTTTTATGGTTTTGGAGACAGAAACTTTGTGAAAAGGCTTTTACCATATTAATTACATTCATAAAGTTTCTCTTCAGTATGTGATCATTTATGTCTTTGGAGACTTCTCACTTATAAATGGGTTTTACCACATTGATTACATAACTAAGGTTTCTCTCTGGTATGCATCCTTTTATGTTTTTGGAGATTAACTTGTGTAAAGTCTTTAACAAATAGATTACATACAGTATGGATCCTTTGATGACATTGGAGATAGCTGGATCTTGCAAAGGCTTTACCATATTGATTACATTCATAAAGTTTCTGTCCAGTATGGATTGCTTTATAGTACTGGAGATTTTTCTTTTCTAAATAGGATTTACCACATTGATTACATTCATAGGGTTTCTCTCCGGTATGTGTCCTTTTATGTCTTTGGAGATAACTGGATCTTGCAAAGGCTTTACCACATTGATTACATTCATAGGGTTTCTTTCCACTATGTGTTCTTTTATGATATTTGAGACCACTGTGATAGGAAAAGGATTTACCACATTGATTACATTCATAAGGTTTCTCTCCA
>NW_021614441.1:0-10573 GCF_004785775.1 Grammomys surdaster | reverse complement strand
AAGGATTTACCACATTGATTACATTCATAAGGTTTCTCTCCAGTATGACTTCTTTCATGCCTGCAACAATAATGGGCACATGTGAAAGCTTTACCACATTCATAAGCCTGATCAATCATTTTACCAATATGAATTAATTTTGCAGTTGGTCTAATAATAAAGAACACTCAGCTCTTAAGGTTCTATCACTTTGGGTGTTCATGGTGTTCTTGCTCACTGTGGGTTGTTTTACATCTTTGAAAATACGTGTGATGGTAAGAGCATTTATTACATGGCTCACATTTATAGCATCCTTTTTCTATATGAGATTTCTATATGATAACCTTGCAATAAACTTAAAAATTTCACCACAAGAATATGAGTATCATCAACGTTATCATGTCTAAAGAAATATGGAACAACTCAGAACATTAAAACACTGATTGCATTCTTAGTTTTTCCTGTAGTGTGAATCACACCACAGCAGCACTGTGAACCAGCTCGAACAGAAGAATTTCCAAACTTCTAGTACCCATAGAGATTTTCTGCAGTGTGGCTTTGGGGATGTCCCCAGGAAAGTCAGAAAACCAATTAATTGCAAACACCTATCATATTCAGAAAGTCAACCAAAGGCAGAATACTACATATATTCTCATTGTTCTGAAATAGATAGAGGTACCTTGTTCCTTTTAATATACCTATGCTCACATGGTTTCATCCATTGTGACAATTGGTATACCCATTAAAAAAACAAATGGAAGATTTCTACATTGAATGCACACACATTGACTTTTTGTTCATTGTAAACATGATTAATGTTTCTCCAGGACAACGTTCTTGACCCTCATAAACTGACCTCACCATAAACTTAAAAATTTCACTACAAGAATATGAGTATCACAAACTTTATCATGGAGTATTTGCTCATTAGAAGGTTAGCACTATTCAATGTGCAACATCTAAATATTATGAGACTATACAAATTGGTAGTTTCACAACATACGTTTTTTGTTTTTTTGTTTTTTGTTTTTTTTTTTGTTTTTTCGAGACAGGGTTTCTCTGTGTAGCCCTGGCTATCCTGAAACTCACTCTGTAGACCAGGCTGGCCTCAAACTCAGAGATCTGCCTGCCTCTGCCTCCCAAGTGCTGGGATTAAAGGCGTGTGCCACCACCGCCTGGCGTCACAACATAGTTCTAATGGAGATATAAATCAAATAAAGGAATCTCTTAAGGCATTGTTTCCTTCTCTTCTTTCTTACAGAAATGCCTTACAAACACAAATCAGAAAAATGACAGTGAGATACATGGTTTTGGGAGAATATTATCATCATAGCTACAATAAAAGGACTGATATTTTACACACTTGCTTTCCTTTAGAGCTTCCAGATCATGGTAAAATTTCCTCACAGGCATATTTATGTCAGCTTAAACATTAAAATTACCTTTCATTACTTCTAGAAGCTTGATGTTGTTCTTCAATATGATGGTCTTCCAAATTATAGCCTAGAACACAGTATCAGAAAATGAATGATATGGTATTGGAATTAGGCAAAATTCAAGTTACTCTGAATTTTTGCAGCAATGAACCTAATTTATTCAATTCAACATTACTTGTTCTCTATTGAAATAAGAGATGATCATCAGTAACCAGGAAACATTTTTCCCTTATTTTGAAAAGCAAAAGAAAATTCACAGACTTACCTATAGCAGTGAGGTTCCAGTAAGTCTCAAGCATCACATCTTTGTAGAGATTCTTCTGGGAAGGATCTAGAAAATTACATTCTTCTGCACTGAAGTTCACATGCACATCATCATAACTCACTGCATCCTAAAATATCCCATACATATGTACATCACAAAGCATGATTGTGACATCACTGTAAACAAATGTATGCTTCCTCAACAATATATTAATATAATTCTGGTGCTTACTCCACTTATTTCCTAAAACAGAAGTTATAATCTAATCATTCTGTCATTTTTGGAAGGAAATTGTATTATAAGTTTCACCTGTGTTGCTTCTGATCTCTTTGAATAGGATATAGCCTTACAACACAAATGACAATTAAAAGGGATATGCAGGGGGAAACAGATCAACAGTACTGAGCAAACATGTAAAAAACTGTATGAACAATTATTAACTACAAAAATGATGGGCAACCTGTGGGTATTTGCTCATGTCTTTAATCACAGAGGTACAGGCAGGTATATGTCATTGAACTGGATGCTGGCATGGTCTATGTGATGTGTTGCTGGACAGCAACATATTAAGACCTTCACTCCCCTGAAAAAAATCAACCAAGGAAAAAAAAATGATAGAGAGAACTCACGGTTCTTTACTGAAGTTCCTACAAAGAATTATACATTCACTGAAGTTCTGTAATCATCTTGCAAAAACATGAAGTGAACCAGTTTAAACAGCAACATTAATTAAATTTTACTAGAAGGGAATGCATGCTTAAACAGCTAAAAATGGACAGTTGAAAATATTAGTAATGTATATGTTGATCAGAAACAAGGAACACGGGGCAGGATAGCTCATGAGTGGAAAGCTCTTGCTGGTCTTCCACATAATGGTGGTCAATTTCTAGTATTTACATGAGAATCAACAACTACCCATTACTTCAAGATCAAGAGTACTGAGGCCATCTTCTGACAACAGTAAAGATGAGGCCCACATGATATTCATGCACACAGGCATGATACTGTTATTTATTCAAAAATTTCAGAACAAATGCAAGAATTAGGCAGAATGACATACACCTGGAATCTAATGACTCTGAAGTCTCAGGCAGTATTGATATCATGAACATATGCCATCCTGAGAAATAGAATATAACCTATATATTTGGCTAAATTTTAAAATTATAGATGTGGATGAAGAACAACACAGAAGCATATGCTTATTTTACAAAAACATGTCAGGTGGCTTCTGTGGTTTCTATATCTACAATCAAGACAAGAACTGCTTCACAGAAAAATTTGGTCTAGAAAAACAAAAACAGAATGAATAAAGTTAAAAATATAAAACCACCAGGCTTGCAAAGTAGCTTAGCATTGAATAGCAAATGTTTATACTGTATCTTACATAAATTAGGGACTGAGACCAAATGGGGAATGTATGAATGAGAAGAAAGTTGAAGAATTAGTTTCAACCACAACACAGTAGAAACACGGAATAAAATATGTCCTGTCTAAAAGAAATGCAGGGGTAAAGCTGGAGCAGAGACTGAGAGAATGTCCAATGAAAACCTGCCCAACTATAGACCCACCTTATGGACAAGCTCGAATCCATGACATTATTAGGGATACTCTGTTGTGCTCCCACACAGGAGCCTTGCATAATTGTCCATTAAAAGGCTCCACCCAGCAGCTGACTTGAAACAGATGCAGAGAACCACTATCAAACATTGAATGGTCCTTGGGGACTGTTATGGAAGAGTTGGGGGAAGGATTGATGGCCCTGGAAAGGATAGGAACTCCACAGGAAGACCAACAGTCTCAACTAACCTGGAACCTTGGGGACATTCAGAGACTGATCCACACACAGTCTAGACTAAGGCCCCTGGAACAGATGTAGCAGATGTGTAACTCAGTCTTCATGAGAGTTCTCCAACAACTGTAGCAAAGGCTGTCCCTAAAGCTGCTGCCTATTTTTGGAATCTGTTTTCTTAACTGGGCTGCCATGTCTGGCTTCAGTGCGTGAGGATACACTTAACCCAGCAGAGACTTGATACACCATGGTGTGGAGATACCTAGGGGCCCACACCTTCTCAAAGGAGAAACAGAGGATATTGGAGGGAGGGACTCTGTGTGGACAGGGGAGCTAGAGTAGGGATGTCACAAAGTTCATAGCCATCTTATTTATAACAGCTTGAAACTGGAAGAATCCAGATGTTCCTCAACCAAAATATGGATATAGAAAATGTGGATCATTTACAAAAGGAAACATTATTTAGCTATTAAATACAAGGATATCATGAATTTTGCACGCAAATGGATACAACTAGAAACTATCATCCCAAGTGACGTAACCCAAACCTAAAAGCACATGCATGTATGTACTCACTTACAAGTGAATAAAAATCAAAAAACACAGGGAAAAAAAAACACTACAAACCATAGACCCAAAGAAACTAAACAAGAAGGAAGGCCCAAATGAGCACGGTTGAATCTCACTCAAAAGTGGGAATAAAACACTCATAGGAGGCAAGTGGAAGAGAGAGAACAAGATGGAAGAGCAGATAAGAAAGGGAAAGGAAGGTCAGGAACAGAGAGGGCCAGAGGGTGAGGAATATGAATCAAAATCCGTAGTTGTCAAGAGGGGAAAGGTGGGGATGTGCCAGAGACCATGAATGGGAGAGCACCAAGGAGTCTATAGGGGTGATCTTAGCAGAAATGCATAGCAGTGAGATATGGATCCTGCAGCCAAGCAGGACCCCCAGTGGAGAGTTAAGTATACCAACAGAACCAAAAACCTTTCCACCCAAAATTTGTCATGTCTACAAGAAATGCAGGCACAAAGATGGAGCAGAGACTGAGGGATTGGCCAAATGATACCCTGCTCATATTGAGACCCATCCCATGGGCAAGCACCAATCCTTGACATTAGTGAAGATGCGCTGTAATACTTGCAGACAATATCTTAGCATTATTGTCCTCTGTGAGTCTCCATCCGTCACCTGACTGAAACAGATGCAAAGACCCACAGCCTAACATTGGACATGGCTCAGGGAGTCTTATCGAAGACTTGGGGAAATGATTGAGAGACTCTGAAGAAATAGGAAGTGCAGAAGAAAACCATCAGAGTCAACTAACCTGGGCCCTAGGAGACTCTCAGAGACTGAGCCACCAACAAAGAACATGCACAGGATGGACAGAGGTCCCCACCATATATATAGTACATGTGCTACTCAGTCTTCATGTGGGTCCCCAACAACTGGAGCAGGACATGTCCAATTAGGTGTTATCTGTCTTTCCAAACTGTTCCCTATAATTGGCTCCCTTGACTGATGTCAGTAGGAGAGGATGTGCTTAACCATGCAGAGACTTGACATGCCATGGCTGGGGGATATTTAAGTGGTCCCAACCCTCCCTGGGGAGATAGGAAGGAGTCAGGGCTGAGGGACTGTGTAAGGTGGGTGGAAAGGGGATAGTGATTGAGATGTAAATTGAATGAATAAGTGGGAAAAATGAACAAATACAAATAAATAAAATAAAAATATAGAAATCATTTTATTATTTCTAAATTTCTACCGACTCAGTACTTCAGGGCATAAGCATACTACTAAAGATTTCTGGCCAAAAAACTCCCACCCAAGCAAGACAAATCCAGAAATCAGTAGCTAAATCAATAATCACTTCAAATCCAGAGGCCTAGACACCAGCATAGGAATATAATAAATAACAACCAGGAAAATATGTCACCAATAAATCCAAGCTATCCTATCACAGCAGGTCCTGAGAAATTAAAGCATGCAATAGATATGGTGCAAGACAGGTTGTTTGGGGGCGACGAGTGAGGAGCTGGGGAAGGGATAGAGGCATACAAGAGGACCAGCAGACAGGCACACAGACAGGGATCAGAGAGTAGAGAGAGAGAATAGAGAGGGGGCATGTGCAGAGAACAGAGACAGGAAACAAACATAGAGAGCGGCTGTAGCTGGTTGTCCTTGTATGTAAAGCACACCTGACAACAGCAGCAGGTGATGGAGGCAGGGAATGACTTAAGCATTTGCTAAGTCCCTGAGAGCAGGCCATTGAAATTGCCTGTGCACTGACAACTACAGAGGCAAGGATCACCCACGGAACAGGAAAGGAAGAGAGAGTCTCAGACTTTAAAGATGAATAGGACAAAATGGAATCATCGGTCAAAAAAATATATATATATGGATTCTAAAAGTTTCCTGGCCCTAAACAACCAGGAATTCTGCAACATATGAGAAGGGAAAAACTACAGATGATTGGAATAGAAGAAGAAGAATATCAACTCAAAGTTCTAGAGAATATTTTCAATGAACACATAAATGAAAATTTTCCTAAGCCAAAGAAGATGCCTGTTAACGTACAAGAAGCATCCAAAACACCCAACAGATTGGAGAAAAAAAAAGTCCCTTTAACACATCATGATCAATCACTAAACGTAAAAAGGAAAGCAATATAAACAACTGCAACGGAAAAAAAATAACAAAAACTAAACAAAACAAAAACAAGTAATGTATGAAAGCAGATCTATTAGGTTTATACCTGTCTTCTTAATGTATACTATAAAAGGCAAAAGGGTTTGGACACATGTGCTGCAGAGGCAGAGAAACTACCCATGTTTCTACAAGAAAGCAATTGGTCCAAATGTTTTGGGCAGATTCAGAATCATCCAAGATAGTGAAGTTACTCAGAGGTCACATCCTAATCTAGCATGTGAGGAGCATCACCAGGGACCTCACAGGTGGTCATGTCTGGCTGATGCTTCCCATCCAGCTCCAGAGAGGACCCAGCACTTCAGCTCCCACTGTGGGTAGCCTGCCCCTACCCATTGTGGGGAGTGATCCTGTGCTCACCATGACTTGATTTCAGAGCTTCCCTGAGGTCTCCACACAGCACCCAACCACACAGCTCAGAGCAGGGCACAGATGACCATTCAAGTCTGCACAGGCACAGCGAACTTGCAAAATGGCACCTGGAAGAACCCGCCTCCTTGTCTGATTGGCAGGTCTGCCTGGAAGCCTTGATTGGCCAATGAGTCCTTCCATGCCTCAAAGTTAAAGTGTGCTTCCTGACCAGGGCCAGACTTTTTACAGATCTCAGGAGTGGTTTACACCCCATTAGCATTTGTTTCTGTCTTCAAAGAGGAATCTCACCTCACCCAGCCCTGGGGGAGAACCCATCATTCCAGCTCAATCTATTCAGCTGCCTTCTCTTTCCCTCTGAGAGCAATGATCCTACACAGGACCTGACTTCAGACCTTACATGAGCTTTCCTCACAGAATTTCCCTTCTTCTTTCTGTAATAAAGGTGAATAGCTTCCATAGCCCATTATTCAAGGTGCAGTGGAGATATAAATCTGACCCACAAGAGGAAGGATGCTCCAGCTAGTTCTTAGCATTCTGTCTAAACTCCACCCCACAGTTCCCAACAGCTAAGTATTCTCCCTCCTACAGTTATCTGGCAATAGCCAGGGAGATCTGGCCCACTATAAAAGTGGCTGCTTGCCCCTTCCCCTCTCTTTGATCTCCTCCACACAGTTACCTGGCAACAGCTGTGTAGGATTGATCCACTATAAAGGTGGCTGCTTGCCGCTTCCTCTCTCTTTTGATCTCCTGATCTCTTGCTCTTTTTTTTTCTTGTCCTCTTAGGTTCATTAATTTACCCCCCTCCCATTCCCTACCCCCCTCTTTCTCCACATGCTCATGCCCGGCCTCTACTTTTCTACTTGCTGCCTTTCCTTGCCAGACAGACTGCTGCCACCAAAGAACATTTATGCTACCCTAGGCTGGGTCTTACTGTCAGCTATTTCTGCAGTTAATTTTCCTCTGAGATAAAATGCCCTACAGTACTCTTCTGCTCTAGACATGTCTGGTTTACTTTCTGTCCAACCTAAAAACATGCTTGTTAAAGATTTATATGTGAAGTTTTCACTGGACAATGAAAATTCTGAAACAGGATAGCCAGACAAGCAATAGACACAAATTCATGGCTTATTAAAATTTGACTTTTTATTAATTACATGTAGAATATACACATGACACATGGTTTGTTGTTCACATCATGTACTTAATAGCAAATGAATTACAAGTAAATTAAACTTAACTTGAACCTAATTCATTTTGTTCCTAATGAAAATAAACTTAAAAATTGATATGAAAGGACAAAAATATATTTAATCAATATATCCATACAGGTAAAATAAATATAAAATGACAATATGGGTCTGAATCTTTCCTTGGAATAGGTAACATGAGGATGTATAATTAAATTTTAATGTCTACATTTAAAAATATGATACATGTAAACATACAGTTCTGGGTACAGTGATATCTCTTTGAACCCTATTCTATTTCTAGTACACAATGTAGTCTCTATCCATTAAGATTCTAAGTTACTTTTAATTTTTATGTGGGCATAAACATGTTAATAATTCATAATTTAATAGATATTTATATCCAGTAAAACCTCTTTAAAAACAAATAAATATACAAAGATAGGAAGATCCAGCACAGGGCTTATCTTATCTTCTAAATTAAACGAAACCATTTTCATACCTTCAGCTTTGTTGAATTAAAATAATCACAGCAAGGCTTTTTAAATGTTACTAAAACTCTATCCAAAAATAAATCAATAAATAACATGACATGGTTTGTCAGTATTTGTACAACTTTGAAGGGGAATAACTATTTAGGTAATGTAAATTTGTCTCCAGATATACTGAGTAAAGTATTTTTAATGTGACTGATTGCAGGATGTGTACAGTCTCATAAGAAACACTTTGTCAATTTTCTGTATGTAAAACCAATTATTTCACTGTTATCCTAGGGTGAACTATCATAATTTTGAAATGCAGTGCCACTGAGTGATGTGTTCATAAAAAGATAAAGAGATAAAGAGAGCATGTTCTGTGGGTGTGTGGAGAGGTATGGGGGAAGGGGATGTCTCAGCGGGCCCATGACGAGGCATCTCTTCCCCCTGAGGGACCAGTCACACACTGGTATAGCATAGAATAGAGTTTATTTAGGGCATGGGGAGGGGAGCAAGGAGGGTAGTAGAGGCAGAGAGAGAGAGAGAGAGAGAGAGAGAGAGAGAGAGAGAGAGAGAAGTAGAGGAAGGTCATGACCACGTGGAGAGAGGGGGAAGGGGAGGAGGAGGGGGGAGGGGACAGAGAAGCTAGAGGCAAGAGATCAAGAGAGGGAGGAAGTAGCAAGCAGCCACCTTTATAGTGGTCAAGGCCTACCTGCCTGCTGCCAGATAACTGTTGGGAGGAGCACACCTGGCTGTTACCAGATAACTGTGGAGGTGGAGTTTAGACAGAATACTAACACTGAGAACTTAGAAAGAGGGGATATAGATTGCTTATTTTCCACCCCTGGATAAATATTCTCACAATAAATTGTGAATTTTTTTTGTTAAGCCTATTGTATGTGATGGTATTAACATTTATAAAATGTTAGAATGATCTAAAGATGTAAATGGTTTCAGTAAAGAAGGAGTTATATATAGGTTTTGATGAAATGTCCAAAGTGACAAGAAAAAAAGACAAAGTCTTTGGTAATTCTGAAGGAATAAGTTAGGTATTGAAGGCACTTAGATTATGAGACTTATGGGAAATACATATGGGATTAAAATCTCTGTCTTCAGAGCCACTTTTATGACAAACTGGCTATTGTTTAAGATTAATTCCATCCTGTGTCTACATTGTGGAGAGTCAAAATGCAGCGATGATTCCCTCAGAGCTTCCAAGGGAAGTCACACTCAGTCCAAGCAAGGATATCGAATAACGTTCACTAAGAGAGAATATAGTATGAATAAAAGCTTGAAGATAGAGATTCCTCAGAAGATCAAGTGATAACCTAGATATGAAATTTTGAGAGGCCTTAACAGAAGGTAAACAGAAGATGATTTTGCTAAATGTGTAATCTTAAGCAGGCATATATGTAAAGTATGATCACTTTCAAATGCAGTGTGTATCTTTAGCAATGGAAGGGACAAGAGTCCTCAAAAATGGTTTGATCATGTGAAATGTTATTTAGAAAATAAATTCTTGGTTGGTGGCACACGCCTTTAATCCCAGCACTTGGGAGGCAGACGCAGGTGGATTTCTGAGTTCGAGGCCAGCCTGGTCTACAGGGTGAGTTCCAGGACAGCCAGGGCTACACAGAGAAACCCTGTCTCGAAAAACCAAAAAAAAAAAAAGAAAAAAAAAAAAAAGAAGAAAATAAATTCTCACTCCTGATTCTCTTTGCCATATATAGATGTATCTCAATATCCCACCCAGATGAAAGAAAAGACCATGGAATACTTCAGCATGGCAGGGTTTATTATATACAGCTGAGGAAAACTGAACAATCTTATTAAATACTGAGGCCAAATCTAAAAGCTATATTTACCAAATATAGAACACCATCTCATTATCAAAGAGTACTTCTCACTAATTGACTGTGTCCTTCATTACACTAACCACGAATGCTCCCTGATTTAAATGTGTTGCAGGAGTGTGTGCCATCAAATTCACAGATTTATAGAGTTATTCAAGTATCCTATCTCACGCCCTTGAACCTCAACTATCTTTTCTTATAATGCAGCAGATACATGTGCGTCATGTGCACAGGGAATCCAGAATGCGACTTGTGTGCTGAGTTTGAGCAGCTCTGCAAAAGGATATTCGTCATGTAAGGACAGCCACCTGTGTTCAGGGACATTATCCAGACAAAGTCAGGCAGAGAAATGGAATCCCTGCTAATAAAGGGAGCCCTGCATTTTGAGCTGAGTTACACTGAGAATTGTGGACTGAGACCTTCACACAGGTTTTCCAAAACCTTGATTCCTGAAATCATGGCTCTTGGCTGTGAGAGAAACTATATCAAATACTGGATGCTGATTCAAA
>NW_021614440.1:0-42991 GCF_004785775.1 Grammomys surdaster | reverse complement strand
ATATATATATATATGTGTGTGTGTGTGTGTGTGTGTGTGTGTGTGTGTGTGTGTACATATTACCTTGACTTATTTTTTCATTTTATTCATTATAAGTATCACTTTCATTTTCTTCTTTTGCTTCTTGCACCAAATAGAATGTAGAACACATATAGAATAGGTGGTGGTAAAGTACACATTAGTGTTACATTTTTTCAATGAGTGTGATTGCTTTAAGTTGTCTTCATTTGGCATGATGTTGGCTATATGATTTTTATATGTGTGTGTGTTTTATGGATACTTCTGTAACTTCCTTACATCCCAAATCCTTTGTCCTTCTTTGTCCCCCCTCATTGTGTCCCTCCTCCCATCCGTGCTCCCCTTCTTTACTGAAAAGATGTGCCACCCCACCCCACGAACCCATGTATTCTACCATGCTGCACAGGAACTCTCTGTGTGGATAGGAACTTCCTTTGTCATAACAGTCAGAAAAGGCAACCTTATGTGATGGAGACCTCATTCTAGCCCATGTGTACTCTCTGTAGTGGCTTAGTTTCTGAGTACTGTCAATTATGAAGGTTAGTCAACTTGTTTGATATTGCTATGGAGTTTCTATCTCCCCCATGGCCTTTAATCTCTCTCCTAAATTTTCTGTAAGAGTTGCTGACCTCTATCCAATGTTTGGCTGTTTTATTCAGCTGATGCAAACAGCTTCTCAGAGGACACTTCTAGTCTTCTGCCTGTAAGAATAAGCAAATATCATTGCCGCTGTCAGGGACTGTTTCTTGGTCATGGGATGAGTCTCAATTTGGGCTACTTACTGTTTGGCCATTACATCCTTCTCTGGTCCATTTTTGTTACATAGATTTTAGAGAGGACAAATTTTAGTTCAAATATTTTTTGGATGGGTTGTTGACCTTAACCCTTTACTAGGAGTCCTCCCTGGCTAGTGGAATTGACATCTTCTGATTTCATGTATGAATTATTAGGCATCATGTCTATATTCACAAGCATTGACTCAGGGATGCATCCAGAATCCCAGCAGATATCTGGGGCTTAATAGATATTACCCCCACTCCCTCCCTCAGCTGGTGCAGAATTCCTACCATTAACACATAATGCTAGACCTCTCACCTGTCTCTCTGCACAGGTGATTCTGATCCACCAGTTTCTCTCCCCATGCCCTCTTTTACCAATATTTCAACCTTCTCTGACTCCTATGACTATCTATTTCTTCCTCTCTGTAAGATTCAACCTTCTACACTTGAATTTTTCTTTTTGTTTAATTTTTGTACTCTCGGGTATATCATGTGCTTTGACAATTAAGGCTAATATCCACTAATCAATGAGTACATACTGTACATTCCTTTTTCAGCCTGAGATAGATCTTCCAGGATATTTTTAGTTCCATTCATTTGCCAGCAAAATTCATGATGTCCTTTTTTTAAAAAATAGAAAAATAATACTCCATTGCAAAAGTTAATCACATTTTCAGTATCCATTGTTTAGTTGAATTACTTCAGATTTGTTCCCAGTTTCTGACTATTATGAATAATACAGCTATGAATGTAATAAAGCAAGTGTCCTTGTGGTATGGCAGAACATCCTTTGGTTATATGACCTGCATTATACCTGGGTCTTCAAGTAAAACTGTTTCTCGTTTTCTGAGAAAGTACTGGATTGATTTCCAAATTGTTTGTAGAAGTTTGCAACCGCACCACTAATTAAGGAGTGTTCCCCTTGGTCCACATCTGTGGCAATATGTGATATCCCTCGAGTGTTTTATCTTAGCTGTTCGGATTGGTGCAAAATGTAGTATCAAAGTCTCTGAATTGCACTTCCCTGATGACTAATGATGCTGTATATTTCTTTTAAGTGCTTTTCAGCTATGTGATATATTTCTGTTGAGAATTCTACACAGTTCCGTTTTTTAATTGGGTTACTAGGTTTGTTACACTAAAATTTCTTTAGTTCTTTTTGTAATTTGTTTGTTAGCCTTCTATTGAATGTTCTTTAAGGACAATCTTTTCCAAATCTGTTGGTTGGTGTTTTGTCCTATTGCCAGTGTTCTTTACCTTACAAAAGTATGCATTTCAGTTTCTTGAGGTCTCATTTGTGTTTGGTAGATTTGTTGTTGAAATCTATCTAACTACTCAGTCATTGGTGTTCTATTAATTAGCTGTGTAGTGTATAACTGTATTCTTGGCTATCCCATAATTTCTCTTCTATTAGATTTAGCATATTTAATTTAATTTTATATTGAGATCTTTAATCCATGTAGAATAGAGATGATAAATATCAATATACTTAATTCTTCACATTTAGATATCCTGCTAGATCAGCACAGTTTAGAAAAGATTCTTTTTTCCATTGAATGTAATTGGCTTCTTTCCTTTTAAAAATGAATTGTCCACCACTGTAGAGGCTTATTTCAGGTTCTTTGATTTGTTTACATTGATCATCCACTCGGTTTCTATATCCATAGCATGCAGAGACACAGCATGTATAAATAAACATGTCCCAGTTTAGAGGAATGCCAGGGTAGGGAGGCAGGAGCCGGTGGGAGAGGAGAAACATTATCATAGAAGTAGGGTAAGGGGAGATGAGATAGGGGGTATTGAAAAGTAAAATTGTGAAAGGAAAAAATATTTGATATGTAGATAGATAAAATATCCAATAAAAAAAGAACTCCATGTTGCAAGACAATAGCCAACATTATGTTAAAAAGAATGAACCTTAAATAATTCAACTAAAATCAGGGTCAAGACAAAGCTTTCCACACTCTCCATATCTTTTCAATATTGTACTTGATGGTTTAGCTAGAGCAATAAGAAGTCTAAAAGGTATCAATCTGATACATATTGAAAAGGAAAAATGTCAATGTATTGCTATTTGCAGATGATATGTTAGTATATTCAAGCGATCACAAATTTTTACCAGAGAATACTTGCAGCTGATAAACCCCTTAAGTAGTGAAATTGTTTCAATACAAATACAATACAAATACAATACAAATTAGTATTACTCCATGATACAAGCAATCAATGAGATAATAAAGAAATTGAAGAAACTACAAACAACAATACACACAGATTAAATAAAAATATCTTGCCCACTTGATCAATGTGCAAGATGTTTTAATATGCTTATTGGATTCATTTTGGAGTTATGTCATCTATTAAATTGTCATCAATGTTCATAAGAGAGATTGGTCTGAAATACTCTTTCTTTGTTGAATCTCGGTGTGGATTAGATATCATGGAGTCTTTGGTCTCATAGAATGAACTTCCAATGTTCCTTGGGTTTCTATTTCGTGGAATAGTTTGAGGAAAATTGGTATTAATTCTTCTTTGAATGTATGGTAACAATGGGCATAAGACCAAATTATTCCTTGGTATTTTGGTTGAGAGAATTCAATGACTTCTTTTTTTTTATGAAGAGGTGGTAATTGGACTTTTTAAATTGATTACCTGATCTTGATTTTACTTGAGTGATTGTAATATGCTTGAAATCTCATTTAGATTTTCCATGTTCATGGAGTAACAGGTTTGTAGTAAGACAAACAATTCCTTGGATTTCTCCCATGTCTGTTTCTATAGGTCCCTTTACATTTCTGATTATTTTAACTTGAACTGTGTCTCACTTCCTTTTATTTAGTTTGACTAAGGGTTTGCAGATTAACTCAAAGAACCAGCTCTTGATTTTGCTGATTATTTGTATTGTTCTACTTGTTTTTAATTGTTTGATTTCAGCCCAGAATTGATTGCTTTCTGTGGTTTATTTTTCATAGATGTATTTACTACTATCCTTTTCTAACTATTTACATTTCTCTTTCTTCTTCTCCTTCTCCTTCTATTTCACCTTCACCTTCTCCTTCTCTTCCTTCTCTTTCTCCTTCTCCTTCTTCTTTAAGTTTCTCATGTATATGTTTAAATTGTTATTATGAGCACTCTAATTTCTTTATGAAGGCACTTAGTATTCTGAATTTTCCTCTTAGTCACACATTTTTGTGTTTTACAAGTTTGATAGTGCTGTGTCTTTTTTTTTTTATTAAGTTCTAGAAAACCTTTAATTTCTTTCTTTGTTTCTTTCCTGATCCAGTGATAATTGTTTACAGAACTGTTCAGTTACTATGAATTTGTAAGGTTTTGGAGTTTTTGAGTTGTAGCTATAATCTATAGTGGTCTGATAAAATACAAGGAGTTATTTTAATTTTCTTTTATTCTTGAAGCTTAAGTTGTAAACCACCCTTTGGGCTATTTGAAGAAGTTATCTCAGGTGCTTTAGGAATATTTTTTGGGTTTGTGTGAAAAGTTTTATAGATATATGTGAAGATTTCTTTTTATTTATAACCTCTTATCATTTCATTATCTCTCTGTTTAGTTTCTGTCTTCATGACATATATTTCATGAAAATGAAGTGTTAAAGTCACTCTACATTAATTTGGGGGGGGTGTTATATGATTTAATCTTTAGTGGTTATTTAGTTGTGAATGTGGTTACTTGAGTACAGGGCTTTATTTTCAGATGTCATCTTGGTGGATTTGTGCTTTGATTAATTTTTGTTGAAAGTCTATTTTTATTATCTGTTAGAATACCTGCTTGGTCGGCTTCTTGGTTATGTTTGCTCTTAAAAATTTTTCAGACCTTTATTCTTTGGTAACTTATATATTTTTTGTGAATATATGTTCATTTTACGCAGCAGAATAATGAATCCTATTTTCAAATCAATTCTGTTTGCCTGCGTCTTTGTATTGGTGAATATATATCATTAGAATTGTGAGATATTATTGACCAATGACTTTAATTTCTGCTGTGTTATTGTTGGTGATGTTTGTGTGTGTGTGTGTGTGTGTGTGTGTGTATAGTGGAATTATTTATATTTTCTGTGTTCTTGTTTATTTAACCTTATTTCTTGTAGTAACCCTACAAGTATTTTCTGTAGTATTTTACTTGCAGACAAATGTGCTACAAATTTGATTTTTGTCTTGGAGTGTCTTGTTCTCTTCATCTATGGTGATTGAGTGGTTTGCATATGAAGAGTATTATGAGTTGGCATCTTTGGTTAATTAGATGCTGTAAGACATTTGTACAAGCCCTTCTACCTTTTCAAGTGTTTTTCTCAAAGTTGGGTGTGATTCTGATAGGTCAGCTTTTGTATGTTACAAATACTTTTCCGCTGGTAACTTTTCATATTCTTTCTTTATTCTGTAAATTGTGTGTTTTGAATATTATGTAGCAAAGGGATTTTCTTTCCTGGTCCAATTTAGTTGGTGTTTTATTAGCTTCTTGTGTGTTTAGATGCATGTCTTTCTTTAAGCTGGAGAAATTTTTGTCTCTGATTTGATTGAAAATATTTTCTGGTCCTTGGATCTAGGATTCTTCACCTGCTTCTATTCCTCATATTCTTAAGGTAGGACATTTGATACTTTGTAAGGTTCCAGAAATTCAGTGTAAGGCCTTTTTTAGATTTAATATATTTTTTGATTGATGTAACAGTTTGTTTATCTTAGGTTTTGTTAGAATATCCAGGTCTTGCTGTGTTGGGATATTTTTGTTCTGAACATACCATGAAGTCTTAGTTTTTGTTTAGATTCTAATTGGGCCTTTAGCCATCTAATTGTCCCTGAATGTTCTTTATATATCAATTATATGTAAAACAGACCTAAATCTAGATGTTCACTGTGCATTAAGACTACTATGGGCAGCCTTGGACAAGTTGTTTTTTGTATAGCATGTCAGGAATGTTTGGTGGGCATTGTCTTTCCTTTGTAGGAGGGCCTGGCTGCTAATTGTTAGTCTGGACTGATAGGGATCAGCAGAGCAGTAAACAGAAAATGGAGAGCCAGAGAGAGCCTGCATCTAGCTCACGGCTATTAGACATAGCCAGGAGGATAGGCAGAAGTAGAGTGTATGTGTGATCTGACTTCATTGTTTCTTGTCTAGCAAGCTTGGATATTTCTTCTTTGGCAGGCATGATGGAAGCCAGATAATACAGTTTCTACACTGAATTTGATTTTTTGATACTAAACATAGTAGCATAGTGAAAACCTAATGCATATATTCCAATGGATTATGTTACCTCTCACCATAGATATGTACCTAACAGTAATTTGTCCAGTGATTAACGATATTAAACACTTAGAAAAGTATCTAAACTATATTTTTAACAGCTCCCCATTTTGTAATCTTTCTAATACTCTGTGTTCTCTATTACTATATTGATAGTACTTATTACTATCTCCTTCCTGAGTATCATCTCTGTCTTGATGTCTTCAACTTGCAGAAATCCAATTGGTTCTCCATTATGAGTGGTGGTGTGGTACCTACTACCACATTCTTTGTACCTGCATGCTGGTCAATTTCCTCTGGATATAGAAATCTATTACATCTCGCTTTTATCCAACCTCTTATGCAGTACCTTAATATTCCATCCATTATTTCCATATATTCTAAAGTGCTTTGCCAAAGTGTGTATCATCATTTACAAGAGACATATCTAAAAATCAAAATCAAATAAAACCAAATACATTCTTGGTTAAACCCTGTCTTTACAGGATCTCACAGAGCTGAGTTGATTAATGTTGAACTTGTCATATTGCCTGGAAACATTCCAGTTTCTTTACATTTTCTGTATCAACTACAAAAATGACATACTACCATACACATGGGTCAATTAACAGAGGTAATGTCTCAATCTAAGTGATTTTTCTCAGGTGTATCAGGTTGAAAACCAAGCTCTGTTAGTTAAGTTTGCTATTGCTTTGATGGCATACCATGACCAAAAGCAACATGAGGAGAAAAGGATTTAGTTCACGCACAGTTCCATATAATCATTCATCTTCAAAAGCATTGAGGGCCATAACTTATGCCTGCAAGGAACATAAATATAAGAGCTAATACCTAGTATATGGAGCAAAGCTGCTTACTAGCTTGCTCAGACTGCTTTCCAGTA
Source organism: Grammomys surdaster (assembly GCF_004785775.1). Taxonomy (NCBI): domain Eukaryota; kingdom Metazoa; phylum Chordata; class Mammalia; order Rodentia; family Muridae; genus Grammomys; species Grammomys surdaster. Next base: position 36,058 of record NW_021614440.1, on the reverse strand, counting down.
TAAGACAGGACCACAAGCCCAGGGATTGTATGACCTCTAATGGAAATGACTATCCCACTTACTTCAAGAAATTAAAAAAAAAATGCTTTATGGGCTTGTGGACAGCCAAAAATTTGGAAGTGTTTTCTCAATTGAGACTCCTTCCTTTCAGGTAAATCTAGCTTGTGTGAAGTTGAAAGAAGACTAGCTAGGATAACTGACTCAACTTCAAACACAAAAGTATTTCTTTCCAATTAAAAGTAATGGTGCTCATGTAAATTTATCTCTAAGATGTCATATTAATGTTTATATCACAGTATAAAAATGAAACATTTAAAGTTCCACAGTCTTTACAAATCCAAATACATTATAAGTTCAGGGTCTTTACCTATCAAAAGTCATTTAAATGTTCAAAGACTCTCAATGTTGGGCTCCTTTAAAAATCAGAGTTAAGCTACAAATATTCTTACTTATTGAGTCACAATATAAAAAACCAACATCAGCCTCCAACATGTGTAAATAACTTTATCCACAGTTATATCAGAATCACTCACTATCTGGAACCTCTAAAGTGCTTGGGTCATTTCTCTGGCTCTTCACTCTGCAGCATATATACCAACCTATATTCAGCAGCTAATTACACTCCACTGATGCTGGGGTTCTTGGTCATTCCATGTTACTGGCATTATTCAAGTTCTGGCATCTCTATGTACAGCTGTGTTGTACCTTCACCAGAAGTCTCACCTGAACTCCCTTCAGGGATTCCAACCCTGCCACAATTGGTCAAGCTTCATCTGCCCTACATGATCCTTTAATGTCTTCAAAATGAGGACTGTCTAGGTGAATCACACACTACCAAGTTCAGTGCCCAACATGCCCTACCCTGTTACCCACATCTGGAAGAGAGATTTTGTGTTTTGACTTTGAAGTAATACTTCCCAGAACCTTTCCCCTCTAAGATGCTAGTTTCTTATTAGTCTGCACTGACCAGACACCACCAATTTGTCAAACAAAAGGCCTCATAAAGTTTGTATTTCTCCCTGAAACAAGCTAGGCCACCATTGTCTATACTGTTCTCAACATTCTTAGAGTTCAAGCTCCTACAGAATATCTCCCTGAACTCTCAAATGTTATGTAGCATTTCTAGTCCAAAGTTTCAAATCTCTTCTACAATCCTGCAGAAAACAATATTGCTAGGTCTCTCAGAGCAGTATTCTGATGCTGACACCAAAATCCTTACTTTTTAAGATTCTCTAGATTAATAATACTTATAAATCTACTTATATAGAAAAGTTTTTTATTGACATGATATACAGACTGTTGTCCAGGTAATATAATAATCATTGGTTGTGACCAGAAAAACAAAAACAAAAACTGTGTAATAGGTTACTCCAAAGGATGGATGTAGACCATGGAATACTGAAGAGTTAAACTTTAATGAAAGTGAAGAAATGGGCATGCTAGCAAGTTGAGGACACACAGACAAAAACGTGTGCCTTCTTTCCCATACTTAAAGAGGTTTCCAGCAGAAAGTGTGGCCCAGATTAAAGGTGTGTCTTCCCACAAAATCAGATTAAAGGTATTTGTATTCCTAGCTCATTGTTCCAGACTAAAAGTGGATTCAACTATACACACCAAGCAGAATATCTCCCTGGTATAGCCTCAAACTCCTGATTGTAGTTTTTTCCTGATGTTATCAAACCGACAACCAAGAATAGCCATGACACAAGAAGTCATAACCACCTACAGTGTAAAACCATAAGCAGAAGGAGCAGACAGGTCTCTGAGAAGTTAACATGCACTATTATGCAGGTATTTCCCAATTACCCTGTTGTTGCAATGAAATTCAGGGCCATGTGAATAAGAGCAGTACTGTTTATTAGGTCAGTTCTGGTCAATGATGAGTCAAATGGCCCCTTGTCATAGCTCTGTGGTCCCAGGTTACAGTTTTCAGAGTCTTGCAGGTAATATTTCCTCAAAACCTTGTAAAATTCCCCCATGAAGGCTGATTGGCTATTATAAGCTTTCCTTTCAAAGTTACTACCAGTAAGTCTTTGAACTGTAATGAGTTCCTTTTATTTGTTTGAGTTAAGGGTCCAAAATTATTCTTTTGCTTATGGATTCCAGACTATACAAGAGAATTCTGTTGAAAGGTAATTCTGTGCTGTAACATGGTAACTTTCAAAGGTCAACTGAATGAAAATGTAAATACAATACGTATGCAATGCTGGTAGTAATTTATTGAACTTTGTATTCATTTGAATCACTTTGCTGAGTCAGTTGATATAGTGTACTGCTTTAGTCACAGCCCCTGGGAGGCAGAGTTATGTGGATCTCAGTGGACCAGGATAGCCTGGCCTACGGAGCAAGATACATGATTTCCAGGGCCACCTACAAAAACTGATTCACAGGGAAAAGAATAAAATAACATCAAACAAAAAAAAATTTCATCAATTGTTGATATAATTTTTTTATAGTGTGAGAAGTAATCTAAGTAGTTCTTTTTATAAACTGAACACACTTGGTTTTTAGATGTTTCTTATAATATTGGCCAATTAGTTACACGAAGCTCTTTGCCAAAATTTTTTATGATCATGCATAATAACATAATGTCAAATTTTTAAAATGTAGTATTTTTTGGATAGAGCTGTTCCTGATATTTGGCATCATTTCATTCTACCTTTTATAGTTAAATCAGAAACCTTTTTTGTATATGTCTTAATTTTCTTACTTGGTTTTTGATCTACAAAAAAAACAAGTCTATACTTTCTTCTCTTTGAAAAATGAATCTAGTAGAAAAATGATTTGAAGACAAAATGAGCAAAATAAGAGCAATTATAGGAAAAATTCTATTCATATATGCATCTTGTAGTATGCAAGAATTAACTCTATTTCTGCCTCATCTGTTAGACATCTTCGAATGTTTAAATTCAAAACTCTTTTTAATGTTTGAAACAAATTACTTAACTCATGTGCACCTAATCTAATTGTTGGCCTCTGTCTGTTAATATCAGCCATGTATATTTGAAAATTGTTAAGTGTTTTCTATTGGTCTCTATGAATCTGTACCTTTTGTGGTCAAATTTTATGTTGTTTGATATTAAAATCCAAACAACTAAGTGAATTTCTTCTCTGTATTTTCTCCTTTTGGAAGAATGGAGAATTCTTTCTGTTACCTTAAACACAATTTCTAAAACATGTTTTTCAGAATCAGCCAACAAATGTCATACATTTTAGGATAAATGATAGACTTAGGGAATTGCTTATAAATCATTTTAATGTCTTTTGTACAAAATACTGACATAAATATGGAGTATTTAACATGGGCTGTGAAAAGACCTTCTAGTGCTGTCTGTTTAGTGGATGAATATTTTTCAGAGTAGATATTGAGAAAGCAAAACTTTACTTATCCTGCTCATGCAAGGATATTATGAAAAAGGAATCTTCAAAGTCAGTTCTTGTTATGGGCTAGGATCTTTGTCAGAAAGATGTTAAAGGAAATATATGGAAATATATGTTCCTTTGGTTGAATTAACTGCTCTCGTATCTATTATCATCCTCTATTTTCCTGATTTTATTTTTACAGCAGAAGAATTCCATGAGACTTGTAAACTCTTGTAGATGTTGATCCTACAGCTATTCTTTTACTAATTGTTCAAGTGTCTTTAATTTTTATTTTGTTTAGGGACACTGTTTTTACTATACTGGTCACTTGGGTAGATATTTTCAGGACAAAGGAATGTCAGGAGTGTCCTCTTTTATAAATTTGGAAATTGGACACACTTGATGTCTTCTTTCTGCAACAGGGGCATAGTTTGTGATTTTTCTTCATCACCGTTATCAATAAGTTCCCCAGGAGGAACTACCATATCAAACTTAATTTACTCAACTGCTTTCTCAGGCATTTAAGGAAATTAAATTTATATATCCCTGTGTTGCAAAAGATACTTTTCCTATAAATTTATGGTTATGTCAGTCATATAATTTCCCAACTTCCCATTTTGTCTTTCTGTTCCCACATAGGAAATTCACTGGACACTCTGTCTTATTCCTGATAATTTACTAATTCCTATAAATTGTATGTAAATCTTGGAAGTAGTCAATTTGGATTCCAAGACTTTTGAGAAAGTATACTAACAGCAGCTCCTGTTTCTTCTAAATTTTGTATGTGAACACAATTCATCTGTATCATTAATTTGGAACTGTGATCTGTCTATCTATCTATCTATCATCTATCTATCTATCTATCTATCTATCTATCATCTATCTATCTATCTATCTATCTATCTATCTATCTATCTATCTATCATCTATCATCCTGGGACTCAGGCTGCTTCTGGGATACTGAAATCCTGCTGCTCTGCATCCAGTGGTTCCTCTTCTTCTCTGAGTGCAGTGGTTCCTCTCAGATGTACAGGATATGGCGTCTTCACAGGAGCAGACCAGCTAGGTGTCTGCCACAACCAAAAGAACTAAGTGAGGAAAGGGAGGGGAGTAGTATTCTGGAGGCTTAGGTTTTTGGTGAGTGATGGGTCCTGTGTGCCCCAGGCTTCTGGTTACAGCTCTGAGGCATAGGGTTGTGGGAGGGTTCTTACCCACTGCTCTGATTGCAGTGGTTTCTCGAGCATGGTTCAGGATATGGAGTCTTCATGGGAGTAGACCAGCTAAGTCTATTCCCTGATTTTAAAGAGATTGCTTCAAGTTTCTCTCCATTTAGTTTGATGTTGGATACTGGTTTACTGTATATTGCTTTTACTATATTTAGGTATGGACCTTCCATTGCTATTCTTTCCAAGACTTTTAACATGAAGGAATGTAGAATCATGTCAAACGATTTTCCAGCATCTAATGAAATGATCATGTCTGTTCTTACCTGGGATGAAGCCTACTTGATTCTCATGAATTATTGTATTGATGTGTTCTTAGATTCAGCTTGCATAAATTTATTGAGTATTTTTGAATGGATGTTCTAAGGGAAATTGGTCTGAAGTTCTCTTTCTTTGTTGAGTCTTTGTGTAATTTAGGTATAAGCATAAATTTTCTTCCTAGAATTAATTGGGTCCTATCCTCACAGTTTAGCTTTCTCTGTGTTCCTGTGATTCGGGGATCCCATGATCCTGAGATCCTGTGTGTGTCAGAGTTACTAGGATACAAGCTGCCTCTGTCAATCTGAAATCGCTGTGTGAACTAGCTCCTGATTTTCTGAGATTCTGGTAATATTAGAGCACCTGAGTTGAGCGCTTCCTCTGGGTGTTGTAGGACTGGCTGCCAAGCCAGTGCCCAAAGCCTGCTAAGGGCACTTGCTCAGACTGGAATTAACCCATGCCACTAACCTAATGGGCCTTTCTTTGTCACTGGATTCTATTGTTCCCTGTCACTCCTGGTGTTGATGTGGGACATATGATGTAGCCTCCGCACATATTATCTTGGGCATGTCAGTGACCTGAAGTTCCTTTACAATATTGTATTCCCTAATACTCTTATCAAGGGAAGCTGTAAACACAGATGTCCAAAGCATCATAATGATTCTGTAATCTTCCTTCTATGGAGCTCATCCATTATCAAAGATTCTCATTCATAGAGTTATTATTTGGTTATACAATCTGAGTGTTGGTTAAGAATTTACTTCAAATATGATTAATTTTCAGTGAAAACAGCCAAAACAAACTGAGAAATAAACTAAAGATACAAATCCATAAAGCAATTTTCTGCAAATCAGAGAAAACTCTTTGCCCTATATCTCTTATTACAGAGTCCATTACAAGTATTACCCTCACTGTTCGTTAGCTTGCCTGAACAGAATTTGCCTGGAATCATTCACATTTTATAGCCAGATGGTGGTTGGGTAGGATGGATACTCAAAATGTTTTCACTGATTGATCACAGGGAAATCATTGGTAATTTTTCTCAATTTGACTGCACTGGACCTGGCATGCCTACAAAGACACTTGTGCCCTCCCTATTGGCCATCAGAATCTTGAAACAATGGACTCTGAGAAAGTAGAATTCCTCCCAGAGGTCCAAAATATCATAATGATTCTGCAATCTTCCTTCTAAGGAGCTCGTCCATTAACAAAGACTTTCATTCATAGAGTTATTATTTGATTATACAATCTAACTATTGGTTAAGAGTTTACTTCAAATATGATTAACTTTCAGTGAAAAATAGTCAAAACAAACTGAGAAACACACTAAAGATATATATCCATAAAGCAAAATTCTGCAAAACAGAATAAACATTTTGCCCCATTTCTCTTCGTACATAGTCTATTGCAAGTATTACCCTCACTGTTCGTTAGCTTGCCTGAATAGAATTTTCCTGAAATCATTCACATTTTATAGCCAGATGGTGGTTGGGTAGGATGGATACTCAAAATGTTTTCACTGATTGATCACAGGGAACTCATTGGTAATCTTTCTCAATTTGACTGCATTTGACCGGGCATGTCTACAAAGACAAGTGTGCCTCCCCATTGGCCATCAGAATCTTGAAACCATGGACTCTGAGAAAGTGGAATTCCTCCCAGAAAGAAATTTACAATTTGTTAAGAGTACCTTAAGCTGCTGGTACATCTAGGAGCTCAGGCCAGTGGGAATGTGTGTTTTCTCACAATGACTGCCTTGAAAAACAACTTAGCATTCTGCTTGTTGAAGTACAGTCCTGTGCATTGTTAAAACACTTGCGGTGGTCCTGGGGCTTGTTGGATGGAGCTGACCACAGAGAGAAAGGCTTCTCATCCCCCTGTCCAGCGAGCCCGCATGCAGCAGCTGGAGGGGGGGGGGACAGGGCAGGAGGTGGCGTGGGTGGCCAAGTGGCTAGCTAGAGTGCAGAGAGCACTGGGGCAGGCAAAAAGACTTCTCTCCCTCCCCCACCCCACATGGACCGGGGGCGCGCGCGGGAGCCTTGACTTACACAAATCCAAAATTCAAGAGACATTTGGAGATTTAAGATGTGTTGATTTATTAACAGGCGGTGTGTTTGGGTGGTGTGGAGCTTTCCTGAAAAATGTCGGAATGGGTTTGTTTATATTTTGGAAGCAGGGGAGAAGGGCCGGGCAGGGAAACCCTGAGGCAGAGACTTGTTTCCCCGCCCTCTACTTGGGACACGGAGACCTCCTGGCAGGGCTCTGGGGAAATGGTCGAACACCCAGGATTGTATGGTCATGCAGGTAAGCACTTTAGTCTGTTTAATTATAGAAAGACAGACATATGACATATCTATGACTGTCAGTGCTGAAAGTGCAGGAATATCATTTTTAATTTAAGTATGGATTTTACTTTTAGTTCCTTTGAATTGGTCTGTCTCTGTCAATGTCTCTGTGTGTGTGTGTGTATGTGTATGAGAGACACAGGAGGTAGAAAGGGATATATATGTGTGTGTTGTGTCTCTGTGTGTGTCTGTGTGTGTCTGTGTGTGTCTGTGTTTCTGTGTCCATATATATATATATATATATATATATATATATATATATATATATATGATAGATACATGATAGATTAGAAAGATAGATAGATAGATAGATAGATAGATAGATAGATAATGGCACAGGTGTATTCGATGCTGACATATGCTAGTAGGTATCATCAAATCCCTATAGCTTGAATATAAATAGTTGCCAGCCACCCAACATTGGCATTACAACCAAACTCTAGTCTTCCTGAAATTCAGCAAGTGCAGTTAACCACTGAGCCACTCTAATATATTTTGTTTATTAGTTTTCTTTTGTTTAGTGTGAAAAAAGACTTTACTATATAGTCCTGGGTCATCTGAAACTCATTGTTTAGACTGGCTGGCCTTAGACTCAGAAAAGTTTGCTTGTCACTGTTTTCCAACTGTTGGGATTAAGAGTTTGTGCCAACATGCCTAATTTACCAATCTTTAATGTAGCTGAACATTTTATTTTTCTAGTAATTTTAATGCATCTCTCATATGAGTTCAAAAGACAGTATTATATGAACTTCTATAAAAATTGACTATTCATTTGTGAAGGTTTGAATATGCTTGACTGAGGGAATGGTACTATTAGGATGGGTGGCCCTGTTGAAGTAGGTGTGTCATTGAAGGTGTGGACTTAAGACCCTCAGCCTAGCTGCCTGAAAGTCAGTCTTCCACTAGCAGCTGTCTAATGAAGATATAGAAACTCTCAGCTCTGCATACATTATGCCTGCCTAGTTGCTACCCTCCTCCCACTTTGATGATGATGGACTGAACCTCTGAACCTGTAAGCCAGCCCAATTAAATTGTGTACTTTACAAGACTTGCCTTGGTCATGGTATCTGTTCACAGCAGTAAAACCCTAACTAAGATATAACTATCCTTGATTTTATTTTCTGGAACAAAATCATATATAAATTCCAAAATACTACTATTTCTTTGTACAGTTTCTTCTTCCTCATTCCCTCCCTTCTTACCTGCCTCCCTCCTCCTCTATGTGTGTGTAGGCCAGAGGTTAGTCTCAACAGGCGCTTATCTTGATTTTTTTTGACAGTTTCACTTACTATTTAGATTCAACATAAGTACGTCCCTCCAGTTGGGCAGAACTAAGACCACAAGGAATTACTGCTATAGAATGTTCTTATATATCCTACTTCTGGAGTTAGAATTCATATCCTCCTAACAGCATAATAAGCAGTTTGCCAATTGAGCTGACCCTTCAGCTTATGCCACATTTGTATAGTAAAAGGACCATTCTTGTATTAAACAATACATATTTAAGTGTTGAACACTTGTTTGTCTTAAGAAGTCAATAAACATTTCTGTAAATTATATGATTACAGTGTTAAAATAAGTGCACAACAGGAAAATATTCATTAATATAGATGGTTACATTATCCTTCTTGTAAAAAATGCATTGATTTTCTTAATGAGATATTCTATATGATTATATAAATGTCTTTTTTTAACTTTCAATTACTTGTACAAACCAAGTATTTCATTTGTTAATTTGTTTGCTTGATTGTTGGTTTTATAAGCATAATCTTGATTTTTGCAACAAAAATGCAAATACAACTGGATATCTAAGGCCAGTGTATAGGAGAAATAAAAATTATGACTATTATGCAATGCAAAATGCTCATAATGTTCCCTGAAGAGCAAGACATGCAGCATATTAAACTTGCACTATATATTGAATTTTTCATTGAGTACTCATGGTTTGCCATATTTTAAGAACTATAAAGGTTGTTGAGTATACAGATATAATGAAAGGGTATATTACATTAATTATGCTAGACATGAAAGGAAAAAACATTTGGCAACACTTGGACAAAGGCTGCCTGTAGGCAACAAATATCTAGAGCACTAAAAAAAAAAATAATATGAAGAAGAAAGAAAGAAAAAAGAAGCAAAGAAATGGCAGATTCTATAAGAAGAACAGTGTGGCCTGGCAATCAAGTCTGCAGTTGTATTGATAAAGCCCTGGAACTAAGAGGTCCTGACAAGGGATAAATATGTGATAACCATAAGATTCACAAAGCTTTGAAATAAAAGATATATAAGGGACCAATTTTAATACTCAGTGAAAATTAAGCAGCAAAAAGACTGATCAGTAATAATTTAGATAGTGAATAGGGCATGCAGAAACATTCCACACTGTGAAAACTATTGAAATAAACCTTTTAATAAGTTTTCCTATTAAAAAATTACTATGAGTGCAAAGATTTGCTAAATATTACATTAAGTTTGATTTACTTGTAAGTCCTGAAGAAAACGTATAAGGATTTCTTGTTTTTAAAGAATGAATGAGTGGTAGTGGACTACTTAATAGGCCTAGCAGTAACTGGACCTGAGTTCAGAACCCCTGAGACAATTTAAAACAAGTTAGGAGAGCATGCATTTGCAACCCCAGAAATCCTACTGTTATATGAGAGGCAGAGGCTAGATAATCCCCAAAGGTTAATGGGCTGCTGATCTGGACACACTCAGAAGTGGACAACAAGCCTTGAATCAAATAAGGAGGAAGATGAGGAGTAACATGTCAAGGTATTTGCTGACCTCTACAGAAATAGTATGAGATGAACAACATGCACCACTTAGTACACACACACACACACACACACACACACACACACACGTGTACACATGGTTGGTTTTTTTTAAATAAAGGAAGTCTTTTACTTTAAGGAAAAGGGTATAATGTTGTGGATTTGGTTTAATATTTGCATTATGGGTTCCCAAATTGCATGAGAATCCTGCAGGTGAGATGCTGAGTGTCCCTGCCTCTGGGTGGTAAATAAATTTGTCAGAAGCTAATGGCTGTGCAGGGAGAAAGAGATAGTTCTTTAATTTTAGCAGGCAAGGGTACCCAGGTATGAAGGAAAATTTAGTATCACCATGCTAGGGAAGAAGAAGGAACTGACTTGAGTACTACAAAAGAGAGAGTATACAATCATGTAAGTGCTTGGGAAGAGTGGCCCCTGCACCAACCCCCTCAATTGATCTGGGATAGCAAAGATGGAATATAGATTTTATTAAGTAATAATTCAGAAGTATCAGAGGGGAAGCATTAGCAACATGAAAGTTTGAGATTTGCCTAACCATTGTGCTGTTTAATGCATATTAAAATATAGAGCTCTAAGTGTGTGTGTGTGTGTGTGTGTGTGTGTGTGTGTGTGTGTGTTTCTTTTGAGAATTCCCAGAATTGAGGTAATAGTAAGAAATTTGCATGCTCCCACAAGAGCCATTAAAGCAAGTTAATCAACTATAGCTATAGTATAAAATCACTTATTCTTTTTGTTATAATTCTTTTAATCTCTAGCATTTTCCTATTAAGTTTTAAATGTCATGAATAATGCCCTAACATATTAGGGAGAATAAATATATAAGATTCATGAAATACTTAAAACAAGACCATTGTCAAATAAAAGGAGTTGAAAACATTATTGAAAAAGAAAATCAGTCATTAATTTTATTTCAATCACAAATAATTTCAATTTAACAATTTATTACAATGACAAATTTTATGCATATATGTGATTGTATGCATATTATTTGTGTACCCAGTGAATGTCTAGTGCATTCAGAGGAAAGAAAAAAACATTCAGAACTCCTAGAACTTGAGTTACAAATGCTTGTGAGACACCATGAGGTATCATAAATTGCAGCACTGTCCTCTGTAAAGCACTAGGTACTCTTAAATGCTGAACTATATCTGTAGCCTTTCAAATAAACTTTTAAGTGATGACTTCAGGAAGAAGAAGGTGAGCAGATTTTGAAAAAGTCTGAAACCTTCACAAAGGTTAATAAATACCTACTGCACTTTCATTATTTTTATCATCATGATTCTTAATATCACATTTTGCAACTACTCTCACTAATGTAATAAATGTTTGCAAAAAGGCATAATATCACTCTTCACAGAGATTTAATAATTCTTTCCTATAAAACACGAAAATATAGATGAATGTTGTATTTATTGTCACATAATAAGCAGAAAAGATATTTTTGAATGCATTGAAAATTGAAGTTATATTGCTACTAACTGCATCCTGATAATCAGCTTAGATATCAAGGGTAGAGAAAACACTCACTCAAACTGTAAAATCAAATGCAGAAAGAAAAAAAATACCTGAACAGTACCTGGCCTAATAAAGTTCATGTTCAATGATTCATTGATATATAAAACCCCTGAACATTATAGAAAATGGGAAGCTGTTTTTAAATGAATCTCACCAGCATTGGGGATACGAAGAACACAAAGTATGATCCGCTGTTCTTAGAACAGAGATGAAAGCTACTCCAGAATTGGTGTTTGAGTTCTCTCTTCTTTCATCTTCAGCTGTGAAAGAGATGTTGTTTCTAGGAAGGAGAGGGACATTCTGTGCTCATAGCCCCACAGGTATGAGAATGAAGAATAAAAGGATTTAATAGGGTATTATATTTTCCAAATGCTTGGTTGCATCCAGATAAAAATCATGAACTAAAATAGTATCAGGGCCCTAATGACAAATCAAAATAATAGACATTGTAATTATCCCCAAATTCTTACAAATTAAGTAGCTGTGAATTCTGAGAAATCACATAAAATATTTAGAATGTCTTGGCAGGTCACTTTCAGATATTACTGGAGGTCTCATGATTTAAAGTTTTGTATGATTGATGATTACTCACACCTTGCAACACTTTTCAAGCTGGATAAAGGGATGATGCTTCTAATTCTTTGAATACTTGTTTGGTCATATTCTGTGTTCAAAATATGTAATTTGTTTATGACATTCTTGTGATGGTCTTATCATCACTTTCTTGGGGGTAACCACAAGCAATGCCAACCAGCAGTAATGTTTTGAATGTCTATGAGACCTCTTTGACCAACAACTCCAAAAAAGGTAGTCCATTTTATATTTTCACACACACACACACACACACACACACACACACACAGAGAGAGAGAGAGAGAGAGAGAGAGAGAGAGAGAGAGAGAGCAAGAGAGAGAGAGAGACAAAGACAGAGACAGAGAGAGACAGAGAGACAGAGACTGAGAGACACAGAGAGAGAGACAGAAACAGAGAAGATGGGGGTAGAAACCTCAAATACGTACACGCATATGTATATACATACACATAAATTATAAATATCTACAACCTTAATATCACATCTGGTATAAATAGGAATGCATATGTCTCATGGCTTAAATAGATGATAATTCTTTCTAGATATAAATGAGTGATTTAGAGCAACATTCATGAAAGATATCTGTTCTATATGATGTTGAAGATATTCTTGCAATGTAAGCTAGAAAATCTTTTCCCCCTGAAAGCAATAAAATATTGTTATCACATGAAAGTGTATGTGAGTGTTTATAGCAGTTGTAGTCACTTTGTCTGAAGTAAAACTAGACTAGAACTCTCTCTGCTTATGAAGCATAAACATCTGTGTTAAGTCAATGGTTCAAATACAAATTCTATTTAAAGAACAAGACGTTGATTAACATAACAACTTGCTTTTTTCCTAAAAGTCATTTTTAAAATGAAAGAGACCTCCAAAGGCTATGTATAGTAAAAATCAGTTCAATCACTATTCTTTAAAGACAATATGCGAGGAAATGAATAGGTCTGTGGTTTCACAAGATGAAGAAGGCCGAAGTTATGTACAAATACATAGTTTGGAGGAATGTTTGACTGATTCAAGTGTCTGAGTCACAGAAGCGTTTGTGAACTCAGATTAATTGTTTTTATTCTTACCTCCACAAGCTGTTCCTAAGGCTGGAAATACAAGCAGCTGTGACCACTGGCCAGAGGTCTGCCCAAGACTGAGCCCGTTAACCTCTTCACAAGTATGGAAAGTTGGAAGAGGTTAGGAGGACTTATGCCTTCCCAAAGATTCTACACAGTTTAGTTGCTGGAAGTATGGGGTTATCTTTCAGCCAAGCCTCTAGAAGCTGACTTAACTGAACTTGGCACTTTAATCGTCTTTCTATTACCCATACACCAGGTAGTAATAACTCTCCATAATCCTGAAAGTAACACTAATGTACTCATTGAAAACAAGCTAGACATGAGTGGAGTAATTTCCTTGCTTTGTCATTGTTATCAAGAAATGTTTATGCCTCTGAAGAATACAGAATTTCTACTTTATTTTGTCTATGCATGATAAAAGAAAACTAGTGCCCAGTAAGGATTTTCTCAGGTACCAGTGTAGAGGAACAGAGAGGAGGAAGCTGGGAGTTGTTGAGTGACTGGGGAACACCATCATAGAAGCAGGGTGAGGGGGGATGGGATATGGGGTCTCCATGATTGTGCAAGCCAGGCAAAAGGATAACATTTGAAATGCAAATAATAAAATCAACCCCCCCAAAAAAGGGAAAAATAAGAAGTAATTGGCACTTTCAAACATCAGAACCATAAACGAAAATTATTTAGAAAGAAGAAATGCAGAATCAGTGAATTTATGAGACAAAATTATCTCAAAAATTAAAACTAATAAAATACTTATAGCTAGGCAGGCATTTTACTGATTAAGCTATTTATCTAATGAACATCCAAATTGAAGCTTTCTATCCATTCTCTTTTTCCCATCTCACCTTCTCCCCTTCCCTCTCTGCTCAATCACTCTTCCTCTCCTTGTGTATAATACAGAAGATAACTCCATTAATATTAATCAGCCTTTGCATGCCAAGTTTTAGTAAGACTAAGTACGTATCCTTTATTGAAGTCAGAAAAGACAGTCCAGTTAGGACTGAAAGGACAGAAAGGAATTCAGAGGAACACAAAACAGTCCAAAACAGCAAATGTCCCTTCTCTAAGAGTCCCACATGCAGAGTGAGATGCACAACTGCTGCATGAACACAGAGGGCCTAGGTTCATGCCATGCAATCTGTGGTTGGTACTTCAGTCTCTATGAGCACCTATGGGCCCAGGTTGTTTGATTCTTTGGGATTTCATGTAGTGACATTGATCACTCTGGCTCCTTCAGTCTTTCCTCCTTCTCATCCACAGTAGTTCCCAAGCTCTGCTTAATGTTTTTCTGGTGGGTTTCTGCATCAGTTTCCATCAGTTGCTTGGTACAGCCTCTCTTTTTATGGTTTTGGTAAATTCCTGTCCTTAAGTATAGCAGAATATCATTAATTGCACTAGGTGTGGTCACCCTTTCAATGTGTGGGCATCAAGCTAGGCTAGTCATTGATTAGCTATTCCTTCAAACTGTCCATCTTTTACGCCTGTACATTTTGTTGTGAAAGGCCAAACATACTCCATCTTTGGACCCATCTCCATTTTAAAAGAAAAAGTGCCTGAGAACTTGACCTGCAGCTAAACTCAAGCTGCTTGTACATTCCAGCAAAAACCAATTACCTTGAATCTGGGCTGTACCCTAGAGTTTCTCTGTAGCTACTCCCTAGCAACAACCAATCAGGAGAAGTATGATACTTCCAATTACACTTTGAGACTTTTTGGACTTTAGTTTTGTGCAGTGTGATAAATGTGGATATATTTTCAGTCTTCTACATGTAGATATTCAGATAGATCAGGTCCATTTGTTGAAGGTGCTTTCTATTTTCCAATGTATGCTTTTGGCTTCCTTATCAAAAATCAAATTTCCATAGATAGATCTGTGGGATTATTTCTGGATCTTTATGTGATTCCATTAATCAACTTGTATGTTTTTGTGTGAATACCATGCAGATTTTACTTCTATTTCACTGTGGTACAGCTTGACTTCAGAGATGGTGGTGATGCATCTCAAAGATAATTTATTGTTTGGGAATGTTATGGCTATTGTGGTATGTTTCTTTTTTTGCATATGAAGATCAGCCGAGTGATAAAAATTGTTTTTGAATTTTGATGGAGACTTCGATGACTCTGTAGATTTCATTTGGTAAGTTGGTCATTTTTACTATGTTAATCCTGCCAAGCCATCTACTGATACCCTTTTCTATTTTTTTCTTCGTGAACTAGAAGTTCCTGTAATTCAGCCTATTAATAATTTTCTTGGTCAATATATATATAGTAATATTTCCACTTCTTAATTTCAAATTTTTATCCTGTTGATCTCTTTAGTTGTTCTATTGCTCTGACTAGTACTTGAGTTACTATATTAAATAGATAGGGAAAGAGCTCCCAGCATAGTCTTGTCCCTGATTTTGGAGGGATTCCTGTAAGAGTCTCTCCATTTAGCTTGATTTTGGCTGTGTGATTGTTGTATATCATTTTGATTATGTTTAGTTATTTGTGTTGTATCTGTCACCTCTCTAAAACTTTTTAACATACAGAGTTGTTGGACTGTCAAAAGATTTTTCTGTGTCTGATGAGGTGATCTTGTCATTTTTTCCCTTAAATTTATATATATGATGAGTTATGTTGGTGGGTTTTCATATTTTCAACCATTCCTGCAGTGCTGGGAATTATCAGAGATGTTCACCTTGCTTCAGAGGATTTAACAAGCAAAGAAGGTGAGTGGGGTGAATGGAAGCTAGCAAGCATGGTATGGTTCAGGCTCAGCAACTGAGATGAAAGTAAGCAGAGACGTGGCTATAGAATGGAGGTCCCTCTGGGATAGCAGGATGCTCAGTACAGCTTTACCTGTCCAGAGAACTTACTTAGAAACACAGATGTTATTTTGTAATGAGTATTATCCCTATAAAATTTGAATTTATTAATAATTATAAGCATTTCAATCCCTAGTATGCCTAAGCCTGAGTGGTTGTGAAGAAATTTTTATGTGTCGAGGATTGTCTAAACCTTGATTTTCCCTTCATGTTTTAGATTCTTAGTTAAAGCTCTTAACTAGGTCTGCTATAATAGCTTAGTTAGTGAAGAGCTTATTTGTCAAGAAGGAGGACCTGAGTTTGATGATACAAAAAGCATCTTACAAAACAAAGCCTGTGGATAAAGTATGTCTCCAGAGTTTATAGTTCTTAATATCCTTCTACAAGGCCAGACTTTGATACCTAGCACACAGATCACATGGGTCAAAATTGCCTATAACTCCATTTTAAGGGGAACTGGATACCCTCTTTTAAACTTATCTAGAAACAATCTACATGCATATAAATTAAAGAATATTTTAAGGTCAGGTGTAGTGGTATATCTTTGGAAACCCAGAAGTGGGGAATTTTTTTCATGCATGTCTCAGGGTTCAGCCTAGCATAATTGTTTTGCTCCGTGTGAGAATGAGACCTGGCCTCCAGGAAAAAGTAGATGCGCCTGTGAAACAGTACCTGTGGTAGTCATATACACATATGTATGTATGGCACTCACAGGCACACACACATACACACACACATACACACACACACACACACACACACACACACACACACATACACACAGATGTTTATGAACACACACTTTATGTGGGATGATTTGGCTGATATATGCAGCCTTGGTATTTATCACTATACAAATATCCATTTTAAGAGTTGTTGAAATGCTTGCCCTTCTAATTGTACACTTGATCTTTCTTTTCATAGCTATTGTACATGTGACATTTTGTTCTTCATTAAAGTGTCCATTGTTCAGTTGAACAAAATTGAAAGCCAGTGCTGAAGCTATTGCAGACTTACAAAAAAAATTTCCAAATTTATCATGAATAGAAAAATATCCAGCTTCCAGGTTATTTGTTATTACTTGAGAGAAGGCTACCAGGGCTATTTAAGCAGGAAAATATTTCCACTGCAGAACTGAAGGGTGCATGTGCGTGGCATTTTCTTTTTCATTAATTTTTGTGATGGATGTGTCATTCTGCATCACATGAAACTGAGATTTAAAAAAAAAGAAAGAAGTTATAACTTCAGCTTAATAACATTACAAACTTAAAGCCTTTGATTAACATTTAAAAAAATAATAAAAATAAAAAATGTAAACTGTACATAGAATTGTGGCTTTCACATTTCTTTTTTTTTTTTTTTTTTTTAGGTTTTTCGAGACAGGGTTTCTCTGTATAGCCCTGGCTGTCCTGGAACTCACTCTGTAGACCAGGCTGGCCTCGAACTCAGAAATCCACCTGCCTCTGCCTCCCAAGTGCTGGGATTAAAGTCTTGCGCCACCACCGCCCGGCGGCTTTCACATTTCTATCCAGAGAGTTTTTGGAACTCCAGGAGAGAACTATCTTGAAAGATGGCTGTCTGAAATCTGTCTCCAGCAGAACATAGGAAATCAGCTTGTAATTCGTGATTTGACTTCGATTTATTTATTCATTACTGTCAGACAACCCTTCCTGAGATTGCCTCTGCAAGCTGAGGCTAGTCCTTGGTACTTCACTCAATTTTGGTTTCTTGAGCTGTGTGGATGCATTTTAGTTCTATAAATTCAAATTTGTAAATTGTTGGCCTCATTCTGGAAAAAAGGGATTTCAATTCAGAAAATACTTTCAAATAGATAGATAGATAGATAGATAGATGATAAAAAATTAGAATATACATAGATTATACAGTGGATATATTATATATACATATATACACATACCAAAATAAATATTTTCATATGTAGTTTTGTAATATATGACTGTTTATTATGAATAGAATTCCATATATATCATCTAGGTTTATTTCTATGTACTTATATCTGTATTCTATAATTATATTAATATAGATAGGATATTAATGATATAAGTATATATACATATATACATATATATATATATATGTACATATATAGATAGATAGATATATAGATGAGATTGATATCGTTATAGGTATAGGTAATAATGGGTAGAATCTTTGATTGGATATAGTCTATTCCAATAGTTTCAGTATTTTGGTTTTAATGTTTATGCTTTTTAATCCCTTTTAGATAGTTTTTGTGAAATGTTAAAACCACAGTTTTGAATTTATCTATCATTTCTGGAAAGTTTTAATTAGACTATTGAGGACATATATACCTTTTGGAAAAAGGAATACCTTGACTTATTTTTCAGTATAAGTATTATTTTCATTTTCTTCTTTTCCTTCTTGCACTAGGTAAAGTGTAGAACACATATTGAATAGCTAGTGGTAAAGAAGTCATCAGTATGACATTTTTACAAAGAGTGTGATTGCTTTAAGCTGCCTATATTTAGGATGATGTCAGCTGTATGATTTATATCTGTAGTTTTAAAAATTACTTCAGTAATTTCTTTCATCACAATTTCTTTGTCCTTCATTTTCCCCCTCATTGTGTCCCTCATCCCATCCCTGCTCTCCTTCATCTCTGAAAAGTTGTGTCCCCACCCCGGGTATTTTGGCATGCTCCAGAATACATCAATTCTCTTTTGGGTTAGGAACTTCCATTGCTATAGCATTCAGAAAAGGGAACCATATGTGATGGAGGCCTCATTCTAGCCCATGTTTGCTCTCTGTAGTTGCTCAGTTTCTGAGTACTGCCAATTATGAAGGTTAGGCAACTTGTTTGGTATTGCTCTGGAGTTTCTATCTCCTACATGACCTTTAAACTTTCTCCTAACTTTTCTGTAAAACTTGCTAACCTCTATCCAATGTTTGGGTGTTGGAATCTGCATCTGTTTTAGTCAGCTGATGCAAATAGCCTCTCAGGTGACACTTCTAATGTTCTGCCTGTAAGAATAAGGAAGTGCCATTGCCACTGTCAGGGATTGGTTCTTCGTCATGGGATGAGTCTCAATTTGGGCCCCTGACTTGTAGGCCTTTACATCATTCTCTGCTCTGTTTTTGTTTCTTCATAGATTTTAGACAGGGCAAATTTTAGTTGAAATATTTTGTGGATGGGTTGGTGACATTAACCCTGTACTAGGAGTCCTTCCTGCCTAGTGGAGGTGACCTCTTCTGGTTTCACGTGTGCATTGTTAGGCATCATGTCTATGTTCACAACCATTGCCTCAGTGAAGCATCCACAATTCCAGCAGATATCTGGTGCTTAATAGATATTACACCCACTCACTCCCTCAGCTGGTGCAGAATTCCTTCCATTATCATGTAATGCTAGACCTAACCAGCTGATTCTGACCCACCAATTTCTCTCCCCATGTTCTCTTTCATCAATTTTTCTCCCTCCTTCTAGCTCCTATGAGTATCTATTTCCTCCACTATGTAAGATTCAAGCATCTGCATTTGAATTTTTCTTTTTGTTTGAGTTTTGTACTGTGGGGTGTATCATGTGCTTTGATACTTTATGACTAACATCCACTTATCTGTGAGTATATTTATGCAAGTATATGCATTTTTCAGCCTGGGATAGATCTTCTATAATAACATTTTTTATTTCCATACATTTGCCTGCAAAATTTATGTTTTTCTTTTTTTAAAAAAAATAGCAAAATAGTATTCCATTGCAGAAATTAGTTACATTTTCAGTAACCATTCTTTATTTGAGCGATTTCAGAGTTGTTCCCAGTTTCTGACTATTATGAATAATATTGCTATGAACATAGTGGAACAAGTGTCCCTGTGGTGTGGTGGAGCATCATTTGGTTCTATGACCTGAAGTATAACTGGAACTTCAAGTAAAATTCTTTCTCGTTTTCTAAGAAACCACCAGATTGATTTGAAATTAT
Source organism: Grammomys surdaster (assembly GCF_004785775.1). Classification (NCBI taxonomy): domain Eukaryota; kingdom Metazoa; phylum Chordata; class Mammalia; order Rodentia; family Muridae; genus Grammomys; species Grammomys surdaster. The sequence continues at coordinate 16,140 of NW_021614440.1, read as the reverse complement.
TTGTAGAATTTGAAGGAGCCACTTGGTCCACATCTGTGGAACATCCATTATTTTTTATAATCTAAAGTACTGTGCCAAATTGTCTATCATCATTTACAAGAGACAAAGCAAAAATCAAAATCAAATAAAATCAAATATATTCTTGGTTAAAACCTTTCTTGACAGGATCTCATAGTGTAGAGTTGGTTAACATTGAACTTGTCATATTGTCTGGAAAGAATCCAGTGTGTTGGTCTTTTCAGTATCAATCACGAAAATGTCATACAACCAGACTCATGGGCAAATTAACAGTTAATGCCTCAATCTAAATGATTTTTCTCAGGTGTGTCGGTTGAGAACCAAGCTTTTGTTTGCTATTGCTTTGATGCAATACCATGACCTAAAGCAACATGAGGAGAAAAGTGTTTATTTCAGTCACAGTTCCATATAACCATTCATCTTCAAAAGCTATGAGGGCCAGAACTCATGCCTGCAAGTATCATAAAGATAAGAGATAACACCTAGAATATGGAGCAAAGCTGCTTGCTGGCTTGCTCAGACTGCTTTCCTGTATAAGGCAAGACCACAAGCCCAGGAATTGTGTGACCTCTAATAGACATGACTTTCAAATGTACATCAATAATTTTAAAAGTAACTGACAGACTAATTTTTGGAAATATTTTCTCAAGTGAGGTTCTTTCCTTTCAGATAAATCTGGCTTGTATAAAGTTGACAGAAGTCTAGCTAGGATAACTGACACACCTTGACACACAAAAGCATCCCTTTCCAATTAAAAATGGTGTTCCTGTTCATTTATACCTAAGATGTCATGGTAATGTTCATATCATAATATCAGAATGAAACTTTTAAAGTTCTACAATCTTTACAAATCAAAATACATTAAATTCCAGTGTCTTTGCATATTCAAAGTCACTTAAATGTTCAAAATCTCTTAATATTGGCCTCCTTTAAATAAAAGCTAAGCTACAAATTTTCTTACTGAGTGAGTCACTATATAAAAGAAGCAACACCAGCCTCCAAGATGTGGAAATAACATTATGCACAGTTATCTGGGAATCACTCAATATCTTCTGGATTCCTCTAAAGTGTTTGGCTCATTTCTCTGGCTCTTCTCTCTGTAGCATACATACTACCTATATCTTCTATAGAGCAGCTAATTCCACTCCACTGATGTTGTGGTTCTTGTTGTGAATTCCATGTTACTGGCATTATTCAAGTTCTGTCAAGCCTTGCTACAGCTGTTGTACCTTCACCAGCAGTCTGACCTGAGATCCCTTCAGGGATTCCAACCCTGCCATAAACTGCCAAGCCTCAGCTGCCCTTCATGATTGCTTAATGTCTTCAAAATGAGTACTGTCCAGTTGAATCACACACTAACAAGTTCAGTGTCCAACATGAGCTATCCTGTTATCTACCTCTGGAAGACAGATTTGGTGTTTTGACTTTGAAGTAATACTTCCCAGAACATTTCCCCTCAAAGATGCTAGTTTCTTATTAGTCAGAGTTGATTCTTCAGCTGCACAAACCAGACACCACCAATTTGTCACTCCAAAGGCCTGATAAACTTATTTGTCACTCCAAAGGCCCGATAAAGGTGTTTGTTTTCCTAGCTCAATGTTCCACACTAGAAGTGGATTCAACTATACACACCAAGTAAAATATCTCCCTGGTATGCCCTCAAACACTTGATTGTAGTTTTTCCTGATATTATCAAATTGACAACTAGGAATAGCCATCACACGAGAAATCATAACCACCTACAGAGTAAAACCATAAGCTGAAAAAGCAGACAGGCCTCTGAGAAGTTAACATGCACTATTATGCAGGTATTTCCCAATTACCTTGTTGTTGCATTGAAATTCAAGACCATGTGAATCAAGGCAGTTCATGTTTATTAGGTCAGGCCTGGTTAATGATGGGTCAAATGGCACCTTGTCATAGCTCTGTTACAGTTTTCAGAGTCTGGCAGATAAGATTTTCTCAAAAAGCTTGTAAAACTCACCATGAATGCGGGTTGCATATTATAAGCCTTCCTTTCAAAGTGACAACCATTTGAACTGTAATGAGTTCCTTTTATTTGTTTTAGTTAAGGGTCCAAAATGATTCTTTTGCTTGTGGATTCTGGACTCTACAAGAGAATTCTGTCGAAAGGTAACTCTGTGCTGTAACATGATAACTTTACAAGGTCAACTGAATGAAAATGTAAATACAGTACTTATGGAATCCTGGTAGTAATTTATTGAACTTTGTATTCATTATGACAATCACTTTAATCACTTTCTTGAGTTAGTTGTTATAGTGTACCGTGTAATCACAGCACATGGGAGGCAGAGCTATGCAGATCTCAGTGTCCCAGGCTAGCCTGGTCTACAGAGCAAGTTATAAGATTTCCAGTGCTACCAAAAAAAACAAAAAACAAAAAACAAAAAACAAAAAACAAACAACAACAAAAAAATGATTCACACGGAAAAATAAAAAAATAACATCAAACAAAAAATATTTCATCAATTGTTGTAATTATTTTTCTTATTATGTGAGAATTAATATAATTAGTAGTTCATAAACTGAACCCTTTGCTTTCTAGATATTTCTTAGAATATTGGCCAAGTAGTTACACCAAGCTTTTGCCAATTCTTTTTGTTCACCTGTAATAGCATAATGTCAACATTTTTAATATGTACTATTATTTTGGATGGAGCTGTTCCTGATACTTGGCATCATTTTATTCTACCTTTTATAATTATCATAGAAACCTTTTCTGTATATGTCTTAATTGTTTTACATTGTTTATGAGCTACAAAAAAACAATTCTCTTCTTTCTTCTCTTTGCAAAATGAGTACCTATAGAAAATGAATTGAAGGCAAAATGAGCAAAATTAGAGATATTTTAGAACAAATTCAATTCACATATACATCTTATAGTATGCAAAAAATAATTATTTTTCAGTGTCATCTTTTAGACAGCTTGGAATGTTTAAATTCAAATCTCTTTTTAATGTTTGAAACAAATTACTTAACTCATGTGTGCCTAATCCAATTGTAGGCCTCTGTCAGTTAATACCAGCCATTAATTTTTGAAAATTTTTAAGTGTTTTCTATTGGTCTCTATGAATCTGTACCTTTAGTGGTCAAATTTTATATTGTTTGATATTAAAATCCAAATAACCAAGTGAATTTCCTCTTTGTATTTTTCTCCTTTTGGAACAGGGCAGAATTCTTTGTTTTAACTTAAAAATATTTTCTAAAACATATTTTTCAGAATCAGGCAACAAATGCCATTCATATAATGAAAAATGAAAGACTGAGGGAATTTCTTATAAATTACATTAATGCCTTTTGCACAAAATAAGGACATAAATTTGGAATAGTTTACATGTTCTGTGGAATAGTTTACATGTTCTTCCAGTATTATGTCTTTAGTAGGTGAATATGTTTCAGGGTAGGTATTGAGAAAGCAAAACCTTACCTATCCTGCTTCTTCAAGGGTAATGTGAAAAAGTAATCTTCAAAATCAATTATCAGTATAGGATAGGATCTTTAGAAGAAAGACATTACGGGAAATGCATATGAATATAAGTTTCTTTGGTTTAATTAACTCCTCTCATATCTATTATTATCCTGTATTTTCCTGATTACTTTTTTTTTTACAAGAAACACAGGAATTCCATAGGATTTGTAGACTCTTCTAGTTGTTGATGCTACAGCTATACTTTTACTAGTTGTTCAAAAGCCTGCAATTTTTATTTTGCTTAGGGGCACTGTTTTTGGTATACCGGTCAGTTGGGTAGACATTTTCAGGACAAGGGTATATCACCAGTGTCCTTTTTATAAATTTGAAATTGGATACATTTGATGTCTTATGTCTGGACCAGGGGCATAGTTTGTGATTTTTCCCCATCATCATTATCAATAACTTCCCCAACAGGAAGTACCATATCAGACTTAATTTCCTAAATTGCTCTCACTGGAATTCCAGGAATATATTAACTTACATATATCAGTGTTGTGAAAGATACCTTTCCCATAAATTTTTGGTTTAGCCAGTTATATAAGTTCCCATCTTCTCATTTATCTTTCAGTTCCTACATAGGAACTGGACACTTTGTCTTATTCCTGATAATTTACCAATTCCTACTAATTGTATATAAACTTTGGAAGTAGTCAATTTGGATTCCAAGACTTTTGAAAAAGTATACTCACATCAGATCCTGTTTCTACTAAATTTTCTATGTGAACACAATACATTTATATCATTAATTTGGATCTCTGAACTGTCTATCTATCTATCTATCTATCTATCTATCTATCTATCTATCTACCTACCTACCTATCTACCTATCATCCTGGGTCTGAGGCAGCTTCTGGGATCCTGAAATACTGCTGCTTTGAGTCCAGTGGTTCCTCAGCTACTCTGAATGCAGTGGTTCCTCAGACTGCTCTGAGTATGGTTGTTCATTTTGAATGGTTCATGATATAGTGTCTACACAGGAACAGACCAGCTGGATTTTGCCACAGACCAAATGACCAAGTGAGGAAAGGAAGTGAAGTGGTATACTGGAGGATTAGGTTTTAGGTGAGTGATGTGTCCTGAGTGGCCCAGGCTTCTGGTTACAGCTCTGGGCATAGGGTTGTGGGGAGGGTTCTTATCCACTGCTCTGAGTGCTGTGCTTCCTCTATCATGGTTCAGGATATGGTGTCTTTAATGGAGCAGACCAGCTATGTTTAGTCCCTGATTTTAAAGAGATTGCTTCAAGTTTCTCTCCATTTAGTTTGATGCTGGCTACTGATTTGCTGTATATTGCTTTTACTATGTTGATGTATGTGCCTGGAATTCCTAATCTATCTAAGACTTTTAAGGTGAAGGAATTTTGAATTTTGACAAATGTTTTTCCAACATCTAATGAAATGATCATATGTTTTTCCCCTTGAATTTGTTTATGCATGTGATTACATTGATGGATTTTCTTATATTGAAGCATCCCTGCATCCCTGGGATGAAATCTAATTGATTGTAGTGAAGTATTGTATTGATATGTTCTTGGATTCAGCTTGCATAAATTTATTGAGTCTTTTTGAATGAATATTCTAAGGGAAATTAGTCTGAAGTTCTCTTTCCTTGTTGGGTCATAGTGTTGTTTAGGTATAAGTATAATTTTTCTTCCAAGAATGAATTGAGTACTGTCCTCAGAGTCCGGTTTTCTCTGTGTTCCAGTGATTCCTGGATTCTGTGATCCTGAGATCCTGTGTGTCAGTGCTACTAGGAGTCAAGCTGCCTCTGGGATCCTGAAATCCTGGTGTGACCAAGCTGCTGATTTTCTGTGATCCTAGGCATGTTAGAGCACCTGAATAGAGTTTCCTCTGTGTGTTGTGGGACTGGGTTTGGAGCTAGTCCCCAAGGTCTGCTCAGGGCACTGGCTAAGACTGGAAGTCACCCATGCCACTGGAATATTGGATCTTCCTATGTTACTGGATTCTACTGGTGTTGAATCCAGTCACTCTGGTGTTGATGTTGGGGCAGATGTTGTGGCCTCCTCTCCTATCATCTTGGGCATTTCAGAGCACTGAAGTTCCTTTTAAATGTTTTATTCTCTTGTCCTCTTATTCAGGGAAGCTCTAGACACAGAGGTCCAAAGCATCATAATAATTCTGCAATCTTCTTTCTAAGGAGCTCATCCATTAACAAAGTCTCTCATTCATAGAGTTATTATTTGATTATAGAATCTGACCATTAGTTAATAGTTTACTTCAAATATGTTTAATTTTCCATGAAAACAGCCAAAACAAACTGAGATATATACTAAAGAATAAAGAAAAAGCAGAATAAGCTTTTTGTTTCATCTCTCTTGTTACACAGACCATTACAAGTATTACCCTCACTTTTCATTAGCTTGTCTGAACATAATTTGCCTGAAGGCATACACATTTTATAGCCATATGGTGTTTGGGTAGGATAACGGACTGGGGAAAAAAGGCTGAAAATTTCACATAAAAGCAAAGGCTTAAATTAAATGAAGTATATCAATTTTTAAGGAAAAAAAGGGGGTACATTTTGCAAAAAAAATGTATCTCTTTTGCAAGTGTTCAACTTTCATATAATGTAGAATAAAAGATCTATAAGTAGCTGGGTGTAGCAAATAAAATGAATTTTCAATGCTTATGCCAAAGCTGATGCAATTCAAAACATTTATACTAGTATTGTCATAGTAAAAGTCGAGAGATAATGAGTACAGGCAAGGGCATGGAGAAATGTAATCCCATATAAAAGGCTGTTAAGAATGTGGCATGGGTCTATGATTATTGAAAACTTTGACAGCTAATCTAAAAACTAGAAATAAAGTCACTCTCTGACCCCAAAGTTCCATTACTAGGTATGTACACAACAGAAATATCATCTGAAGTACACTTTGATGTTATTAGTACCAATGGTGATAATAATTACATGGTAGATAAAAATATAGTAGGTAACAACTGAAAAATTAGTGAGCAGAGCACATACGGCCCTGTTAATAAGAAGTACATGCTACCTGCTAATAAGAAGTAAAATAAATTTGAGCATTCTCAAAAATTTGTCAAGTTAACCATCATAAGAAGCCTCACATCATGGGATTCCAGATATATAGTGTTTAAAATAAGAGATTTTTCATCAACAAAAATATTGTTGTTTCTTCCGTACATGGGAATATGTGACTGGAAGGTGAATAGCACCTTTGTAAGGTCTCAATAGTCACAAAAAGAAAAAAAGGATAAAGCATTTGAATGCTTGTAAAGCATTTTACCTAAGAATTTACTTTGTAAATTGCAGCTTAACTATAAAATGTCAGTAAAATATTCAGTAAGAATTAAAACAGGCTACCTTGTATTCAGGACAAAGTTTTGGTTGATGGTTTTGACTGTGGGTTGATGTGCCTCTCCTTTTCTGTAATTTCTGCCTGGCTATAGGCAGTGCCTACTTAACCACTCATTCACATGCCCAGCGATCATAATTACAACTACATTCACCCCAATAACACCCCCAAAGCTCTCCTACCCCAGGTCTCTATAAAGTCCAAACTATGACTGTCATCAATATCTAATCTCACTACTTGTACTCTCCTTCCCCACTCCCCACCACACTTGACTTTAGGCATAAATTTTTGTAACCAATTTTTAATAATGGTTTAACCTGTCTTCTATCCCACTACCCATCAGAGGTAGTGGAAAAGAAACATTATTAGGATATGAGGGTACTGGACCTGTTAAACAACAGTTCTTTGGGAGCAAGCTCAATATTCTTTGGTAGAAGTTCAGTCCCATAGGAGACACCAAAAACAACTTGGTAACTGTAGACCAGTTTTCTAGGCAAACAGACAGCAGACATGACCCTGCAGCAGAAGTCCAGTACATTTGGTAGGCAGACAGCAAGCACAAACCTGCAGCTGAAAGTTCCATCATCAAGAAAATGCCAGGCACACCAACCACACAAAACTCACAAAGCAACTCACAAAGCAAGGATAAATTGATAAAAGAAAATAGAAAAAAAATGTCTTGTATCATATCAGACAACCATTGTTTAAAGCTAGATGTCAACTACGTCAGAAACACTAGAAAGCCTACACACTCATAGAAATTGAACATCTGTACATTCAATGATCTCTGGATCAGGTTTGAAATATAAGAAGAATTTAAAGATTCTCTAGAATTCAATGAAAATGAAGGCACAACACACCTAAATTCATGGACCACTGTGGTTCAAAACTCGCATGGGACGCAGGCGCTGGTGGCCACATCCCACAGTCGTGGCTGAGGCAGTACTCAGAGCCATGGCTCAGGCCTCTTGTCTGCTACAGCAGTGGTCCCAGCTGATCTCACCAGCATGCGGGTCAGGGTGTGACCTCGTCCCTGGACTGACTTTGTCTCAGGAACCGCAGTTGCAGAGAAGAGAGAGAGAGTCCCTCAGGCGGACAGCCAGGACAGGGAAAGCGGGGACCCAGCGGCTAGGGCTGAGTCCCCAGGGCAGCCCTCGAAGGCAGGACCACTGTTGTAGGGGAGAGTGTCCTGTGAACGGCTGCAGCAGGGAGAGCAAAGAGGGCGGGGAAGGTTGTGAGTTTCCCACTTACACAAAGAGAGTCCAGAGTCCCAGGAGACACATGGAATTGAAGACATGGAGATTTTATTGATCATGTTGATGGTTGTATCTGAATGGCGTGCTCTCCCACAAAATGTCAGAAGGGGCTCACTTATATAGGGGAGAGGGGAAAAAGGAGGGGCTAGGGCCTTTAGGTAATATGTAAATCTTGAGGCAGAGACCTGTTTCGAGCCCTCTACCTGTACCTTATGTGGCCCACTGAATGTTTGTTAGGTCTCTGGGTTCTGGGGGCATGGCCAAACACCCCAGGATGTCTATAGTCCCACAGGCCATGATGAAAAGTTTTATGAGGATATTTATAGCACTATATGCCTCCATAGACCAGCCCAGCATAGAGGAATAGAAAGCAGGAATTAATCAAAACCAGGACTAAAACCTCTCAGCTAGAGACAATAAAAGCAATACAAAGAATCAATGAAAACTATATGCTGGTTCTTTGAGAAAATCACCTATAAATCTCATAGCCAAACTAACCAAAAGACAGACAGACAGTATCCAAATCAACAAAATAAGAAATGAAAAGATAGAACAGACACTTAAGAAACTCAATCATTCAAATAACCTCTACTCTACAAAAGTCAAATATCTTAATGAAATGAATGAATAGATACTACTTACCAAAGTTAAATCAAGATCAAATAAACTAAGCAAGTATTTAACCCATGTAGAACTAGAAATCGTAATTAATATTCTCCGAAGTTAGTTATCCAAGGGACAAATGGTTTTAGCATGGAGTTCTAACAGACTGTCAAAGAGGAGAGAACTGCAAGAATCCTCAAACTATTCTTTCAAATACAAACCAAAGGAAACAGCCAAATTAATTGTATGAAGCCACAGTCATACTGATACATGAAGCACACAATTAGCAAAGGAAGAGAATTTAAGACCGATTCTTCTATAAACAAGATCCAAAAATACTCAATATAATATTCACAAACTGAATCCAAGAACACATTGAAGTCATCATCAGTTATGAACAAGTAAGCTTCATGTCAGGGATGCTTAGATATTTCCTTTTATGGAGATCCATCAACATAATCTACCCTATAAATAGACTGAGTGAAAATAATCATAAAATTATCTCATTAGATGCTGAAAAACATTTCTCAAAATCCAACAACTAATTTCTGTGTTTTTTTAGAGGTAGTAATGTCTGTCTAGGACCAATTAGAATCTTTTATCAACATTTGACACATACCTAAACACAATTAATGCAATATTGAGCAAGCCAAAAGCCAACACCAATCTAAATGGATTGATACTTAAAACAACTCCACCTAAATCAGAGATGAGAGAAGGCTACCCACTCTCTTCCTATTTGTTCACTATAGTACCTGAAACCCTAGACAGAGCAACAGGACAACTAAAGGATAACTAAGATAACTAAGATAACATATCTAGTATAACTCTAACCAAGCAAGTGAAAGATCTGTTTGACAAGAATTTCAAGGTCACAAAGAAAAAAATTGAATATATCATAAGATAAAAAGATGTCTCATGTTCATGAACAAGTAGGATTAAAATAGTGAAAATATCATCTTACAAAAAGCAGAATCAATGATATCTCCATCAAAATTCCAACACTAGTTTTCATAGACCTTGAAAGAAAAATGTTCTACCTCATGCCAAAAGACAATTAAACCAGGCTTTCAAAAAAAAATAAAAACAAAACCAAAAAAAACCATGAACAATAAAAGAATATTCAGAGGAGTCACCATCCCTAACCTCAAGCTGTACTATAGAGCAAGAGTGATAAAAAAACAGCATGGTATTTTACAAAAATAGAATGTTGATCAATAGACTCAAATTAAGACAGAGAAAAAACCCTGCACACCTATAAGCGCTTAATATTTTATAAAGAAGACAGATCCATACAACAGAAAACAGAAAGTATCTTCAATATATCATGCTGAACTAACTGGATACTTGCATGTAGAAGAATGAAAGTAAATTTATATTTATGACCCTGCAAAAACTCAAGTCCAAGTGGATAAAGCATCTCAACATAATTTCTGATAAACCAATTCTCATAGAAGATTAAGAGAGAAATATGCTTGAATACATTGGTGGAGAGGACACTTTCCTGCACAGAACACAGAAAGCTCAGGCTCGAAGATCAGCAAGTGATAAATGCGACCTCATGAACTGCAAAGCTTCTCTAAGGGAAAGGACAATATCAATAAAACAAAATGTCAGGCTAAAGATCAGGAAAGAATCTTCACCAACCTTACATCTGACAGAGAGGTAATATTCAATATTTATAAGAGCTCAAGATGTTAATCTCCAATAACCCAAATAAGCCAATTAAATAATGGGTCAGAGAGCTAAACAGAGAATTCTCAAAGAGAAATTTTAGTCATCAGAAAAATGCAAATCAGAATAACCCTGAAGTTCCCTCTTACACCCACCCGTCAGAATGTATAACATCAAAAATTTAACCGATAGCACGTACTGGTGAAGATTTAGAGCAATAGCAACACTCCAAATTTGCTAGTGTTAGTGTTAACAAGTACAATCACTGAGAAAATCAATTTGGAGTTTTCTCAAAAAACTGGGAATAGTTTTACCACAAAACCCAGCTATTCCACTCCTGAGCATATACCCAAAAGATGCTCCACAATCCCACAAGGATACTTGCTCAATTATGTTCGTAGCAACTGTTTTCATGAAGTCCAGTAATTATAAATAACATAGATGTCCCTCAACTGAATAATGGATAAAGAAAATGTTTTGAGGATGACTTTCTTTGGCAAGTGAGTGCTTTGGCTTTGACTCTACCAAAGTGTCACTTTAAATTGGTTGTGTGGTGTTTGTGTGTGCTGTGGTATATTTGTATGTATGTATGTATGTATGTATGTATGTATGTATGTATGTATGTATTGAAGTGTGTGTGTCTGATGAGTGTGTGTGTATGTGTGACAGGGTGTGTGTTCACTTGTGCTAGTGTGGTTATGTGTATATTTGTGCACACTGTTGTTTTTTAGTTCTTTACAGTGCTGGGAATCAATGTTAAGTACAAAGATGTGAGTCAGTGTCTACAATTGAGTCCTTGCCCAATCATGTACCTTTTATCTGTTTCACAATATTCTGTGTTTGTTTAAATAAAGAAGCATAAATGTTAAAAAAAATTATGGAAGAAAAATAGTAAAGATAAAGATGGAAGATGGTTATTCAGTGAAAAGCTTACAGTAAACCCAAATTAGGACATTTAGATTTCTTGGAAATAACATCACAGCAGATACAAGAGCTAAGGAAGAACAAAACAATTTGTACTGAAACATTCTGTACCTTAGGAAAAAAGGTAAATCTGGCCATAGTCACTGCTAACAAAGCAGTGACCTCTAATTTCACCTCACTGTGAAAGAACCCTTTTCTTCTTCTCCCACCAGTAGGACTTGCAATTTCTCATGTTTCTTTATGAAACAGACCTTCCCTAATTAAAAATCTGAGACATTACACTGTCCTCTTTTCTGATTGTGAAGAATAACTGTAAGTACGTGGTATGTTGGTATGTATGTTGATGTGTGTTTGTGTATGTATGTGTGTGTGTGATGTGTGTCTGCATGTGTGCACATGCATATGTGTATGTGTGTGCACACTAGTGCTATTTACCTCTTTACAGTGCTAGGAATCAATCATAAGGACAAGCACCTGAGTCAATGTCTAGAATTGTGGTCTTTCCCAAAGATATCCATGTCAACATTTTGTTCCAGTTTCCAGAGAAATTTTGTGTCAAATAATTCTTACAAGTTTGTTTTATAAAATGTACCTTTTATGTGTTTCACAAAATTCTGTGTTTGTTTAAATAGAGAAGAATAAATTAGAAAAATGAATTATGGAAGAAAATAGCGAAGATAAAGATGGGAGATGCTTGGTCAGTTAAAAGCTTACAGTAAGCCCAAATTAGAACATTTAGATTTCTTGGAAATAACATCACAGCAGATACAAAACAAAAAACAAAAAAATTCCTCTCCTCCCACCAACAGGTCTTGTAATTTCCCATTTCATGTCTGCCCAAGACTGAGCCCATTAACCTCTTGTTAACATGTATGTAAAGTAAGGAATGGTTTAGGAGGACTTATGTTTTTACAGAGATTGTACATAGTTTAGTTGCTGGAGGAATGGGAATACCTTTCACCCTTGCATCTACAAGCAGACATAACTGAACTTGGCACTTTAACCATCTTTCTGTTGCCCATACTCCAATTAATAATAACTCTCCATATTCCTGAAAGTAACACTAATATACTCATTGATACCAAGCTAGACATGAGTGCAGTAATTTCCTTGCTCTGTCATTGTTATCAAGAAATGTTCATCCTTCTGCAGGATACAGATTTCTATTTTATTTCGTCTATGCATGATAGAAGAAAACCAGTATACACTAAGAAGTAATTGTCTCCAGTGCTTCAGTATAGGGAACTGTAGAGTAGGAAGGTAAGAGTTGTTGGGTGAGTGGAGAACACTATCATAGATGTAGGGGAGGAAGAATGGGATATGGGGTTTCAAGGATTAGGGATACCAGCCAAGGGGATAACACTCGAAATGTAAATAAAGAAAATATCAACCCCTCCCAAAAAAGAGAAAGAAATAATTGATTGACTCTTTAAAACGTCAAACAATAAAAGAAAAATTAAACAATTTTACCCAGATTGTAGAAGAATAATTAGCTAGAATGAAGAAATGCAGAATTAGTTAAATTATGAGACAAAATTATCTCAAAAATTATAACTAAAAATACTTATACCTGGGCAGGTTTTTTATTAATTATTTATTTAATTACATCCAAATTGTAGCTTTCTATCCATTCTCTCCTTCCAACCTCTCCTTCTCCCCTTCCCTCTCTGCTCAACCACTCTTCCTATCATTGTATATAATATAGAAGAGAACTCCACTAATATTAATCAGCTGCTATATGCCAAGTTCTAGTAAGACTAGGCACTTATCCTTTATTGAAGTTAGAAAACACAGTCCAGTTAAGGGAAAGGAATTCAAAGGAATACAATGATGTCAAAAATAGCAAATATTCCTTCTCTAAGAGCCCCACATGCAAAGCGAGATTCACAACTGTTGCATGAATATAGAGGACCTAGGTCCATGCCATGCATGCTCTGTGGTTGGTAGTTCAGTCTCTATGAGCAACTATGGGCTCAGTTTATTTGATTCAGTGCAATTACTTGTAGTGGTATTGATCACTCTGGCTCCTTCAATCTTTCCTCCTTCTCGTGCATAGGAGTTTCCAAGCTATGCTTAATGTTTTCCTGTGGTTTTCTGCATCAGTTTCCATCAGTTTCTTGGTGAAGCTTCTCTTTTGACAGTTTTGGTAAGTTCCTGTCCATAAATATAATAGCACATCATTAATGGCTTTAGGGGTGGTCACCATCTCTATGTGTGGGCATCAATATATGCAAGACATTGGTTAGCTTTTGTTCAAATTCTTCACCTTTTAACCCTGTACATCTTGTAATGAAAGGCCAAATATCTTGGGACAATCTTGGGACCGATCTCCATTTTTTTTTTTTAAAAAAAAGAAGCCTGAAGCTGAACCTAAGCTACAACCAAGTTCCAGCAAGCACCAATCAGCTTTACTCTGAGCTGTACCCTACAGTTACTCTCTAGCACTCCCTAGCAACAACCAATCAGGATAAGTCTGATATTTCCATGTATACTTTCAGACTTTTTGGGACTGTTCTTGTTTTTACTTCAGAGCACACACAGGTTGCCTTGTGATTCTCATATGATTAAACATTTGCTAGTCTGGAAACCCCCTTGCTTGCTTACCATTTCCTATAAAATCTCATCCTGATGATGGCTGGGGGCTTAACCTTCCTCTCTTGCTGTGGCATGTGGGCCCAAAGTCAAGCTTGAATAAAGCCCCTTATTGTGATTTCTTCAGAACTGGCTCCCTGATGTTCTTTTCAGATTTTCAAAAGCTTCTGAAATGGACACAGCACTAGGAAGGACATGTTGTGGTTCTAAGATTTTGTGGTTGGGTTAGTGTTTCAATTCCTCCACTGGAACTCTTTCGTAGTTACAGGAGATTGCCAGATTAGGGTGCATATCCCTTATTGTTGGGAGACTTATCAATAGTAAGCCTCTTAAAAGTTCTTTGAGTTTCAATTGTCCTAAAATTATAGATCTTCCTAGAAATGCTATCCCTGGTGGGTTGTAGAGTTTATGCATGGTAGTGGCTTGAATTGTAGTTCACACTTCTGGTCCTTGCCAAGGACCTAGGGCTGTTGCTTAGAGGGACAGATGCTCGGGAATTTGTGTTCTCTCCACGCCACTCTCAGGCAGAATTGGTGATATGTGAGTCCATGGGACTCAGCTGTTGGGATTCAGAACACGGTCTGAGGTCCAGCTGGGAGAGGGAGAAGTTCCGGCTGCATCTGCAGGGTTGAGAGTCTTGGTTAATGGCACTCACATGGCTGGGTTACAGCTGGCTTGGCTTGCCTGCTTGATTGGCTTGGCCTCCATGGTTGGAAGGTAGAGAGGTTGTCAGCTGGAGATTATGTGGTTGCACAGTAGTTTTTCCCACTGTGGGTCCCAAGGAAGAGAGATAGTTCAGGATTTTACAATGTTTCTTGTCATGGTGGAAAATGGATAAAATTATTCCCTTTTATTCTCAAGGCAGGTCTAAGGTTAAATACATTTTGTAAGGAGGAGGGTCTGGGAAAGAACGTTTAATTGCCTGCACTCTCTGGCCTTTATGTATCTCATTAATACGGAGATATATCTTGAGGCTCCTTGGCCAGTTATCCTGCCCTCTACCTGTGGAGAGACCATTGGGGATATTGACCTATAAGCCTGAAAGGCTCTGAGAGATGGAGGTCTTTACCTTGTATCAGGAACCTGAAGTCTGGGGTCATGGCAAAATGCCTGCTGTCCCTTGCAGGGAAACCTGTGTGGTCTTAAACCTACTGGATATCCGACCATCTCTAGCCAATGCTCGACCAGAAACCATGCTGTCCTTTCACAATCCTACAACCCCCATGAAGCTGAATCTCTAAGTAATCTCTTTCTCCAACCTCCCCTAATCTCTTTCTCCATTTCCATTCTGACTACCCTCTCTCTAAGCCAGTCTTGTCCCTCCATCAACCTCCCTCCCTAAATCTAATCTATATCTTCCCTTTCAGTGTGACTGCAAGCATCCTGACTTAGGATCTCCATGATATCCACCTGAGATGTTGTTGTGGATAGACATGGGGATATTTGTATTTTGATGCTGATTCTGCACTCAGATGGGCTGCAAAGGGGGAATGAGTCAAGTACTCTGGTGACATCTTGTGAACCATTCCCTAATGTAAAAAGGAGCTGATCACTGGAGGAGTAAGTGGGATTTCCAGGTTTGATAAGGGAAGAGAGGAAGCAGGAGACAGAGAGAGGGTCCTTTTCAGACAGAACAGAGATAGGGCATGATGTAGCTACTAGTGTATCCCAGGCTTATACCAGGATTTGCCAGCAGATGAAATAAAATTAATATGGCTTACAAGGTTAGCATTCTAGTTGTAGCACCCAGAGATTGAGTTACTATTGCTTCTGAACTAAGTTTGTGTGCTTTTTTTTATTATTGTGGTGACCTGATTGAATTCAGGAAAGAAAGGAGGCAAAGTATGGGTTTGCCTGATGTGGAACACAAAGGCCATCAGAGTTTTGAAGCACCAGGCTGGTTTGGTGACTGGCCAGGGGGAACTTTGTGAATCTGGTGGAGATATTTTGGGGCTTTGGTGCCATGCAACACACTACTGCCATGTGGCCTTCCCTGCTAGGCATAGCATGGGAAATGCTGATAATTTTTAATATATCCCACAACAGGGTCAGATTTCACAGTTGATGTAATTTGAATTTTGCTGATGACTAAGGACTTTGTTCATTTCTTTAAGTGCTTCTTGTCCTTTAGAGATTCTACTTTTGATTGATCTGTATAGTGATCTGTTTCATTTTTAAATTGGGTTATTTTGGTTGCTGATGTTTAACTTCTTGAGTTCTTTATATATTTTAGATATTAGTCCTCT
>NW_021614439.1:0-2758 GCF_004785775.1 Grammomys surdaster | reverse complement strand
ACTCTCTCAAAGAGAACCTTGGGATGGTTTTATGAAAAGAGAAGCTGAGTTAAATTAACAACTAAAAAGAATAATAATGAAAAGGACTATAGTAATGTCAAAGAGTTCTCACAGTCCTTTTTATAACCAGCCATTTGGATAGATGGAACAATTTTATCACCCAAACTTATTGATAGAGAACATCTTCGTTAACCTAAGGTCTCTCTCTTTTGTAGTCTAGAAGATGAGAGAGTTGTTCTGCCGTGGTCTGATTGTCAATCCAGAGTAATACGATGGGCAGATACCAATAAAACTTTTTCCTTTTTCACCCAATATGTTGGGAGATCTTGGAGCTGACGCAATAATGAGAAAAGGTCCTTTTCTACAGAGCATTAGTATGAATCCTTTTCACAAATGGCTACTCTGTAGAGTTAATGACAGTTGTACCGACCTCAACCCGCTAGCCTTTCTCCAGGGTGGAGAGGCAGAAAGAACATCCTTTACAGGAGTTATTAATGGAACTATGGTGGAACAGAGTTCAGATCCGATCCCTCAGTTGACAAATCCTATTCAGTTAATTACTGGAGTTAACAAAATTATTGTAAATCAAACGGTATTTTCACCTACTCCAGTGTGTGTCTTTCCACCTTTCTTGTTTATTCTTTCAAACTCCTCATTTGAAAAATGCACTAATGATTAATGCATGATGTCTCAGTGTTGGGCAGTTGGACAAGCTAAACATGCCATGGTTGCCAGAGTGCCATGATGGGTTCCTGTTTCTGTTGAAACACCCTCTATTCTATCATTATTCAGACAAAAAAGAGACTTTGGCATAACTGCAGCCATAATAACGGCGGTATCAGTGCCATTGCAGCTATAGCTGCTGGGATTGCTATAAAACAACAACAGCCTTAAATCAGCTGTCCACTACAGTGGCAGAGGCAGTTAACATCCATACTTCTATGAGTGCTGAATTAAAAGGCAGATTGATGATTGTTAATCAGCGCCTAGATTTGGTAAAAGAAAGATTAAACATTCTTTTTCAATTGGCACAATTGAGATGTGAAAGAAAACTGGAAACACTCTGTATTACTAGTGTTCAATATGAAAACTTTACTTGAACAGCTAATTTATCCAGACAATTGTCTCATTACATAACAGGAGAATGGTCAGAAGGATTTGATGAACTATTTGAGAAGTTGCGAGTAGCGGTGATGGCCATCAACTCAACACGCATGAACCTGTCGCTGACTGAAAGACCTTCTTCCTGGATTTCTTCAGCCTTCCCCTTCTTTAAGGAGTGGGGGGGAGTAGGCCTGTTTGGTACAACCCTGTGTTGCAGATTAGTGTTCATACTCTGGTTGGTTTACAAGCTCAGAGATCAACAGAAAGGTGACAAAGCCGTGATTACCCAAGCACTTGTGGCCTTAAAACAAGGTTCATCTCCTGAAATCTGGTTATCTAGGTTAAAGAAATAGCGAGCAAACAGATCCATCAGCCGCTACACCCCAAGGGCTCAGCCCATTACATTGGGTCGATGAGGAATTTTAGCCTGACTGGTCTTGTCTGTGTAGCTCTGGTACCTGAATTTTGAGACAAACAGCCCTTGCACCCCTAGGAGATAACTCCATTGCACAGGGATGGGTGTTTGCATCTCTTTCGATTTCCCTAGCCTTTGCACCCAGAGGACTTGTTTCCATTGCACCTGGTAAGGTAGGGGAGACTGTATCAAACTATTAGTCCTTGATCGCTTATTCCCCCATGATAGAATTTGCTTGATCAGGCTTGAGTTTGAGTCATATTGGTACTGTGCCAGACAGACCAAGGGCAACTCCATCTTTTCGTCTCCAGGCCAGCTGCCATTGGTCCCAACGATGGGAATAGGTTGATGCCATATGCCAGAACTACACTACGAGCTGTGAGTTTACCCCATGACTGGCATTACGAGTGGCCACAACCTGGGTGCACATTCTTGCTGGCAAGAATGCCAGGTGTGGGTGCAACCCTCGTAGCCTAAGATAAGGAGCTCACCATTCTTTGGTGCTGGCTATGGAAGAACATCAACTAGCCTAAGACATGGGAAATGGCCAGTGCCTGTGATTCTCATTTAAAACAAAAAAGGGGAGAAGTTGAGAGCCATGAAAGGCAGAGACAGCGCTGGCAATTCGATGCTCTCACAAGTTCTATAATTTATTGCCTTTGTGTAAGGGGAAAGCACAGAAAGTCACAGCCCATCCCGGGGCATATAAGATTTTATGGGCAATTAACCAACCAGATATGTACACGTCGCTCCAGGGGGTATTTAACAGGGGGTATTTAACCAGGAACCCTGAGTGATAGTCCTCCACACTTCCCAGGGCTCGGGTTCCCATTACAAGGGACATAAGTGTAGAAGGTCTCACAACTGTTTAACTGCCTTAAACACCTTACTAGTAGAACAGTGGGCTTGATCGGCAAAATAACAGTTGGAAATTTGTTGTAACAATATAATAAAGAAGGGGGAGATGTTGGGAGCCGCGTACGCCATTCGACAATGGCGGGGCTCCGTCAAGAAGCCGCATTCAAAGGCACGGCTCTGTGAGGGAGCCGCATTCAGCAGCGCGGCTCTGTGAGGGAGCCGCACTCAATGGCACGGCTCAGTCAGGGAGCCATGAGGTAAAGTGCGCCTGAGTAAGGCGCGCCGGCTCCCTGCTTCTCGGCTCTGACAGAGCCATGAATGGGAGCGCGCATGTGCAGGGCACGCCGGCTTCCCGCGCTCTGGCTTCAGTCAGAGCCAAGC
>NW_021614438.1:0-2046 GCF_004785775.1 Grammomys surdaster | reverse complement strand
AAGACCTAATCCTGCCTCTGCTGCACTATGCCTTCAAGTCAGTCATACATCTCCTTTCAGGCTGGGCCCTACTGCTCAGTGTGAAGGAAAAGAAATTAGTGAATGAGTGTCCTCTAAACTCCACGGTTTTTTTTTTTTTTTTGTGGAAATTACAAATAAAGAGGGACCTGTGTAACAATTGAGTTTCAGTGAAGAACTCTGAAGCTGGTGCAGTCACCGTACAGAAAGGCTGTGGGGGAAAGAAAGTGGGAGCTTTCCTGTTTTGACAGTAGTTGGCTTCAGTAATGAGTACTCAGGCAATCAATTTTACATGGTCAGTAAAAGTCCAAACTGGCCATTTTGGGAAGTTCACAAACCAGGGCAATCAAGAATTGGGATGTGGAACTGAGTTTATTTTTAGAAACAAAATTTCTGTAGTTACACTAGTTCAACCAGCACGGAAGATCTGTACAAACTGGTGTCACTGTGCATAACAGGATTGTTATATTTTTGTCTGAAAGTGCACAACTTGAGAGAAAAGTATGAGTAATATTTGGTGTGCACTAATTAACATGTCTAGTCCTTGAACAATATTGGACCATAAAGCCTGTTCAAACTTTTTAAGTAATTTTTGAGATTATCATTAATTATTTGAACTTTCTCATTTCTTCTTACTGCTAAGTCCCAAACCCTAGGACAAATGGCTGAGTTGCCTGTCTACCAAAGAAAAGTAGATGTGCCTGTCAGTCCTGCATGACATTCCTCAATTCCTACCTGTTACAAGGTGTGCCTGGTAGAATTGCCCTCTAGCCCAGGGGTTGGTCTGTCTCTCAACTGCCTTTCCTTATGTAATCCAACCATTTTGTTAATTGGTGTTTTTAATCTATCATTTACTCTCCTGAATGATAGGCTATTTCTCTTCACTGGTGATAGGTCATTCCTTTGCCTTTGAAATAATCCAGGTGAATCCAGATTAGATTACATTAAATGCAGGTTTATTGGGGAAGTCACTTTGGGAGGGTGGCTTGAGGGGAAGAGAAAGACTGAAAGGGTGTATGCACAGACAGAGAAGGGAAGGAAAAGAGCAAGAGGAGACCCAAATGTCTGGATTGTATAGGAAAGAGCCTCCATGAGAAGTCATCCCAGCCCCTAGGCTGGAAAGTTCAGGGAACTTTGGGGCAGGTTATGCCGGATATGGACTGAGGGGTGCTGGGAATACCTGGAGGCCAGGTCTGCTATAATATGTAAAATATATACCTCAGTACCTTGTCTAGAACACTGACCTCATGATCTGACTCTACTCTCTACCCTCTACCCTCTTCTCTCTCCTTACTTGGCTTGGATCTTGGCCAATCTGAAATTTCCCAGATGCCCCTATGTCTTGCTATAATTTCCCTTTTATCTATAATAAAATGTCTACTACACCATAACAAGGAGAAGCCATGCCTTTTCACTTCTTTTGTTTGTTTGTTTGTTTGTTTGTTTTTAGAGACAGGGTTTCTCTGTGTAACCCTGGCTGTCCTGGACCTCACTCTGTAGACAAGGCTGGCCTCAAACTCAGAAATCCACCTGCCTCTGCCTCCCAAGTGCTGTGATTAAAGGCGTGCACCACGACTGCCCGCCCATGCCTTTTCATTTCCCTTTTCACTCACCTCTCATTGACCACTGCTTGCTTTCAAATTAATGGCCACATTTTGCTTTAATTGTGGTTACTGTTTGATTTGACAGAAGTTTGGCTACAGGAATTCCCAGCTACCAGGTAGAGATGGCTCCACTGTAATATTGAGTATGTAATGTAATATGCATACAAAGGACTCTGTGCCTTGGAAGAGTAACAGGAAGTACTCTGGGAGACTGGAAAGTTCCACTAAAATACAAATTTCCCAGAGTAGGGCTCTGTCTGTCCCTAGGGTGGAAGGGCAGAACTTGGAAGGCCTCAGCTGTCTGAGTCATTTGATCTCTGATCCCCTAGTAGAGGAGCTACTTCTGTCCTAAGGCCCAGCTTGGTTTGCTAAGCTAATGAGGGGCTCTGGGCAGGCCTGGCAATCAGGAGCACCAGTGGGAGGT
>NW_021614437.1:0-1145 GCF_004785775.1 Grammomys surdaster | reverse complement strand
AACAAAAAGGGGGAGATGTAGAGAGCCGTGGTAGGCAGAGATGGCTCTGGTTATAATTTACTGCCTTTGTGTAAGGGAAAAGCGTGGGAAGTCACAGGCCCATCCCGGGGCATATAGGATTTTATGGGCTAGTAACCAACCAGATAGGCACATGCCGCTCCAGGGGGTACATAACCAGGACCTTCTCGGGGCTCGGGGCCTTCCTCCAGCGGGTCTTTCCTCTATAACATCATAATAAAGAAAACTACGAAAGAACCCTGGTGTCTGCATGTGATCTTGCTGGTGAGACGCGTGCGGGACAATTTTTACATTTAATCAGTGAAGGTGATGTTCATTTTGAATTGGAATTCTTGCTTTACAGGAATGTCCTATAGTTACAAGATCAGCTGTAATGTCTGTGAATGTTGGAAAGCTTCTCCCATGTATGTTCAGGAAGTGTCCTGTTGATAAGTAATGTGGAAGCTGCAATGATGATACTTCCTTTTCACCATCACATGTGCATTAGTGTGTGAAGTGCCCAGTCCTCTGAAATGCCAACGCTGAGCGTAACCATTGCCTCCATAAACCAGTGACATCTCTTGGCTGTGGAAACCCCTTGAGAATGTCTATTGCTTGTTGTCTCTATGTGTCACTACCTTCAGGGCTCTGATTCTTGGTGTTATTGTAAATTACCAAGCTTTCCTCATTTGGAGAGCCAATAACCATACTCTCAGCAACATACTGCTCTTTTCTCTCCACTTGTGTTTCCTTGGCTCTTTGCTATTCACAGGCCATTCAAACTCACCCACTTTTACAGTGAGGCAAACCACATCTGTAATTGCATAGACTGGGTTTTTTTTTTCCCTACAGTTTTGGCTAAATTGTGGTACTGGATTTCAAAGTCTTCCTCTTTTACTGACATTGATGCCCACTATGAACATCATCAGTAATATTTTATGAGAAGGGATTAGTATAAGAGTCTCACACATTTTAGTCTCTAATTTCTGGTCTGGCTTTCTGCAGTTTTCAGTAAAAGAATTTCCTGGGTTGTGACAAAGTATATTTTTTATGAGTCATTATACATAAAGACATCAAAAGGCTACCATTTCAAAGGGAAAAGAATGATTGTGATTAACTCTGAGTTTACTGGTCAGAGTGAAAGAGTA
>NW_021614436.1:4248-5108 GCF_004785775.1 Grammomys surdaster | reverse complement strand
TGTTGGGAGCCGCCACGAGAGCTGACAAAGTCCGCCATCGCTAGGTGGCGCTGTCGCCCGTAATTCTTCCTAGTACCAAGTAAACTGCGCATGTGCCATGGTTAGCCCGCCAAAGCTAAGCCCATCCCACGGCGTTTGGCGCGCTACGAGTAAGCAGCCAATCAGGGGGTGAATACCCCGCTCTGGGGTATATAGGCAGTGCTTTCCCACGCCTTCTTCGTCTTCTACCACCATTTTGGTTTAGGGAAATAAACGTGTTCATACGGAAGGATTCTGGCGTGTGTGTGATGTGTGTGTGTGCGCGCGTGTGTGTATGTTTTTTGCCGGCGAGACCACTACACGCGCGCCCCGCACAGGTTGGGATATGAGGCCAACCCCACCGTCAGTTCACGCTCCTTGACTTGGAAGACGCCAGAGGGTCAGACAGGAAGCTTTATACCTTATGTGCTTCCTCTCCCCGTTAACCTCTGGGGAAGAGACATTTTACAAGACCTGGGACTGACTCTAACTAATGAGTACTCTCAACAAGCTATTAATATTATGAAAAGAATGGGATATAAGGAAGGAAAAGGCCTTGGCAGAAAAGAACAAGGAAGGTTAAACCCAATCTTACAGGAGAGTAATACAGGGAGACAAGGTCTGGGTTTTCCCTAGTTGCCACTGAGGGCTCCTTGCCCATACCCTGGCTTACAGAGGAAGCCATGTGGGTTCCTCAGTGGCCCCTATCCTCTGAAAAATTGGAAGCTGCTACAAGGCTGATTGAGGAACAGGCACAGCTTGGTCATTTAGAACCTTCTACTTCTCCTTGGAATACCCCTATCTTTGTTATAAAAAAGAAATCAGGAAAATGGAGACTTCTC
>NW_021614436.1:0-4148 GCF_004785775.1 Grammomys surdaster | reverse complement strand
GCTGTTAATCACCTTGAGCCAGATAAAAGATATCAGTGGACAGTTTTGCCTCAAGGCATGGCAAATAGTCCTACTATGTGTCAGCTGTATGTACAAATGGCCCTTGAACCTGTTAAGAAACAATTTCCTTCTCTACTCTTGATTCATTTTATGGACGATATTTTAATATGCCATAAAGAGTTGACCATTTTGCAGAACTCATATCCTTTATTAATTGCTACATTAAGACAGTGGGGTCTGCATATTGCCACAGAGAAGGTTCAAATTTCAGAAATTGGTTCCTTTTTAGGGACAGTTATTTACCCTGAGAAAATAGTTCCTCAAAAATTAGAAATTCGCAGAGATCATTTACATACCTTAAATGATTTTCAAAAGTTATTAGGTGATATAAATTGGTTAAGACCATTTTTGAAAATTCCCTCTGCTGAATTAAAACCTTTGTTTGACATTCTGGAAGGAGATTCCCATATTTCCTCACCAAGAGCGTTAACACCGGCTGCAAACCATGCCCTGCGATTGGTGGAGGATGCCTTGCAGGAAGCTCAGCTAAAACGCATTGATGAGACCAAAACTTTTAATCTGTGTGTCTTTAAAACCAGATGTTTACCAACTGCCGTATTATGGCAAGATGGACCCTTATTATGGATTCATCCTAATGCCTCCCCTGCAAAGATTATTGAATGGTATCCAGATGCGGTTGCTCAGCTTGCCTTACGGGGATTAAAAGCAGCTGTCACTCATTTTGGAAGGGAGCCTAAAGTTTTAATAGTGCCTTATACTGCACATCAAGTTCAAATATTAACTGCTACCTCTGATGTTTGGGCCGTGTTGGTCACCTCCTTTAATGGCCAAATAGATAATCACTACCCTAAACATCCCATTTTACAGTTTGCCTTAACCCAAGCTATTGTATTTCCACAGGTCTTATCTCAAAAGCCGCTCCCAGATGGAGTGGTAGTTTACACAGATGGGTCAAAGACAGGTGTGGGTGCTTATGTAATTGATAATAAGGTCACTGCCAAACAATATCATGAGACCTCACCTCAAGTTGTGGAATGTTTGGTAGTCCTGGAGGTTCTTGAAACCTTTCCAGGCCCTTTAAATATTGTTTCAGATTCCTTTTATGTAGTAAATGCAGTTAAAGCCTTAGAAGTGGCAGGGCTAATTAGACCATCTAGTAGACTCGTAAAAGTTTTTCAAAAGATTCGATTCGCCTTAATTAATAGGAGATTCCCAGTTTTTATTACACATATCAGGGCTCACTCAGGTCTACCAGGCCCAATGTCTCATGGGAATGACCTAGCGGATCGAGCCACAAAATTGGTTGCTATCGCCTTATCTTCCAAATTAGATTTGGCCAAGGATTTTCATAAAAACTTTCATGTGACAGCAGAGACGCTACGTCGTCGGTTTGAGATAACTAGAAAGGAAGCTAGAGATATAGTTACTCAATGTCAGAATTGCTGTCAATTTTTACCAGTGCCTCATGTAGGAATTAATCCACGAGGAATTCGGCCACTACAGATTTGGCAAATGGATGTTACTCACATCCCAACCTTTGGCAAATTACGATATTTACATGTTTCCATTGACACTTATTCTGGAATTATATTTGCTTCTCCGTTGACCGGAGAAAAGGCAGCACATGTTATTCAACACTGCCTTGAGGCATGGAGTGCCTGGGGGAAGCCTAGAATTCTTAAGACGGACAATGGGCCATCGTACACTTCTCAAAAGTTTAGACAGTTTTGTCGCCAAATGGAGGTAACCCATCTGACAGGCCTCCCTTATAACCCTCAAGGACAAGGCATCATAGAACGGGCTCATCGCACTCTTAAGTCTTATCTAATAAAACAAAAGGGAGGAGTCGAGGAGACCCTACCCTCAGTGCCACGAGTCATCGTTTCTATAGCACTCTTTACCCTCAATATTCTAAACCTGGACAGTCAGGGCCACTCAGCTGCTGACCGTCACTGTTTAGAGCCTGAGAGGCCGAAAGAGATGGTGAAATGGAAGGATATTTTGACCGGACAATGGAAGGGCCCAGATATTGTTTTATTAAGAGCCAGGGGAGCGGTCTGTGTGTTTCCACAGGAAGAAGACAATCCGTTTTGGCTACCAGAGCGGCTGACGAGGCGACTCGCGATACTGGAAGGTGACACCCAGACAGACCCTCCAGGCTCTGATGATAGCCCTTGTACTGATCCAAGGGATACAGGTTCCTAGTATTTTTGTTTATTTTATCAAATTCCACCTTTAAGAATTGTACCAATAAAACCTGCTGGATGTCCCAGTGTTGGAATTCTAAAGATTCACTTGCACTATGGTTGCCAGAGTCACGCGATGGGTTCCCATCCCCGTGGAGACTCATTCCACTTTGTCATTATTTAGACAAAAAGGAGATTTGGTATAACTGCAGCCATAGTGACGACGATATTAATTAGTGCCGTTATCGCCACTGCCACTGAGATTGCTATGTCAACTTCTGTTCAGGTGGGCACTACCCCCAATTGTCAGCCACGGTGGCAGAGACTGTTAACCTTCAAACCTCCGCCAGTACCCTACTAAAAGGCGGGCTAATCATCCTTAATCAACGCCTTGATTTAGTGAGAGAGAGATTAGATATCCTCTTTCAACTAGCCCAATTGAGATGTGAGAGAAAACTGGGTACACTTTACATCACCAGTGTACAGTATAAAAACTTTACTCGTGTAACTAATCTGTCCAGAAAATTGTTTCAGTATCTTACAGGAAACTGCTCAGAAAACTTCAGTGAGACACTCAGAAATTTGAGAGCAGCTGTGGTGAACATCAACTCGACGCGCGTGGATCTGTCCCTGACTGAGGGACTGTCCTCCCAGAATTCTTCAGCCTTCTTCCTTTCTTTTCCCTTTCCCCCCCTTTTTTTTTTTTTAAGTGGGTGGGAGTAGGCCTGTTTAGTTTACCCTAAGTTGTGGTTTAGTATTCATCCTTTGATTGGTTTGCGAACTCAGAGCTCAACATAATCTTGACAAGGCTATTTTTGCACAGGCGCTTCCAAAGTACTAGGGGCTTCCCCTGCAGTGTGGTTATCACTGCCTCAATTAAGCAGTCTCCCCCCCACGAGTAGTGGTGCTAATGTTAGGCCATCAGCGTTGCACCCCAGAACATTTGCCCTTTACACTGGGTCAGTGAGGAGTCTTGGCCTGGCTGATTCTTGTCTGTATAGCTGTGGTACCTGAATTTTGAGACAAACAGCCCTTGCACCCCTAGGAGATGACTCCATTGCACAGGGATGGGTGTTTGCATCTCTTTCTGTTCCCCTTAGCCCTTGCACCCAGAGGACTTGTGTTTCCATTGCACCTGGTAGGGTAAGGGAGACGGTTTTAAACTGTTGGTTCTTTGATCGCTTATTCCCCCAAGATGGAATTTGCTTGATCAGGCCTTAGGTTTGAGTCATAACTGGTACCATGCTAGACAGGCTAAGGGCAGTCAGTTAGATAACTCCATCCTTTTGTCTCCAGACCGGCTGTCAATTGATCCCAACGACGGGAATAAGCTGATCTCATATGCCAGAGGTATACCACGAATGGTGATATTACCCGGTGACAGGCATTACGAGTGGCCACAACCTGGAGCGCACATTCAGAGAATGCCAGGTGTGGCTGCGCGACCCTCGTAGCCTAGCCAGAGAGCTCACCATTCTTTGGTGCTGGCTGTGAAGAAATGTCAGTCAGCCTAGACACGGGACATTGACCAGTGCCTGTTTGACAAATCTAAAAAGAAATAGCCAGTAGACAGATTCCTCAGCCGCTGCACCCTAGGGCTTCTGGTAAAGACACCCTGTAAAGCCTCAAACATTTCTATACACAGTCCCTGCCCACTAAGGTGTTCGTTCCACGGATAGAAGGTCTGGTAAGTCAATAACGGAGTGGACGGATAAGGCTCGGCCACCTAAGACAGGGCAGCCTCGGGTGGGGAGGCTGACCCCGTGACGGGTAAGAGTTTGAGCACCGCCCTCTAAAGAGACTCAGACCCGCCGTGAGACCCCCCAAAGGTGGGAGTTACGAAACCTTCCCAGGGACCCCTGCCACCCTCTATATTTAAACAAAAAGGGGCAGTTGTTGGGAGCCGCCACGAGAGCTGACAAAGTCCGCCATCGCTAGGTG
>NW_021614435.1:209-1189 GCF_004785775.1 Grammomys surdaster | reverse complement strand
AGAGTCTCTGTTGAGAATTTTATGTATTTCTGATAGGTCTGCCTTTACATGTTACTTGGCCTTTTTTTTCTTTCAGCTTTTAATATTTTTAATTTTATTTTCCATTTGTTCTCTATACTTAGTGTCTTAGTAAATGGTAAGAAATTTTTCTTTTCTGGTTGAATTAATGTTGTGTTCTAACCTATATATCTAGGTATTTCTTTATGTAAGTTAGAGAGATTTTCTTCTATGATATTGTTGAAAATATTTTTGGATCTTTGAGCTGGGAATCTTCCTCTTGTATTCACATTGGTCTTAGAGTTTTTAATTTCATGTGGTACCAGATTTCCTGATTCCTTTGTGTCAAGAACTTTTTGCATTTGACAATTGCTTTGACAGATGTACAAATATGTAATTATAAAGTTTTTTCAATAAAAATTACAAAAATTTGTGTAAAGTAATAAGAGTATTCAATTTGTTTTCCTTTACATTGTAAATCAGCAATGCATACATTTTTAAGAAATCACAGAATAATAACAAACTAGATTATTATTATTTTGCTGGGGGGGGTGTTTCGAGACAGGGTTTCTCTGTGTAGCTCTGGCTGTCCTGGAACTCACTCTGTAGACCAGGCTGGCCTCAGACTCACAAATCTGCCTACCTCTGCCTCCCAAGTGCTGGGATTAAAGGCGTGCACCATCACTACCCAGCAAACCAGATTATTATTGATGACAGTGGACTGAACCTCCGAACCTGTAAGAGAGATGCAATTAAATGTTGTTTTTATAAGAATTGCATTTGTCATGGTGCCTGATCACAGCAGTAAAATACTAAGACAAGAAGCAATAATGAGCCAGGCAGTGGTTTCTGAGTTTGAGGCCAGCCTGGTCTACAGAGTGAGTTCCAGGACAGCCAGGGATACACAGAGAAACCATGTCTTGAAAAACCTAAAACAGAAGAAGAAGAAGAAGAAGAAGAAGAAGAAGAAGAAGAAGAAGAAG
>NW_021614435.1:0-199 GCF_004785775.1 Grammomys surdaster | reverse complement strand
CAGAAGCAATAATTAAAGTCATGGGTACACACACCCACAAAGAATCAACCACACAAACAAACAAACAAACAAATACCCACCACAAAAGTCTGTTTGAAAAGACAGATCCACAGTCACTATGATAGTATCACCCTACATTTTATACATATAAGAAAGTGTTCAAGTGAACTCACCATATAATGGAGGAGACAATGCTTCA
>NW_021614434.1:2684-4400 GCF_004785775.1 Grammomys surdaster | reverse complement strand
TGATATGTCACATTTAACATAGTTTAAATCTTTGCAGCTGTATTGTACTTGCCTTTAGCTCTGGAAGTATGAATTCATTACAATGCATGTTAGAGTAGTTTTGTGTAATTTGTTGTATTGTGCTTTTCTGCTGGAATCTAGAAACTTACTTGGACATGCCATATGAATCAATGAAGTACACGAGACCGGATGGTACAAGTGTTTATGCTTTAAAGAAAACATACGTCCTACACAAAATGTCACATGTTTCACGATTTGAGTGTTTTCAGCGGTCTTGTACTTGCCTGTAGCTCAGGAAGTACGAACGCTTTGCAATGCCCGTATCTTTACTGGAGGTTTGTTCAATGCAAACTGCTGGAATCTAGCAACTTACTTGTTACATGACATATGAATCAATGTAGTATACATGAACGGATGGTACAAGTGTATGTGCTTTATATCAAACACAAGTCCTAACTGAAATGTCACATGTAACATTGTTTTAGTGTTTTCGGCTGTATTGTACTTGCCTTTTGATCTGGAAGTACGAATGTATTACAATGCATTTTAGATTACGTTTGTTCAATAAGTTGTATAGTGCTTTTCTGCATGAATCTAGCAAATTTCTTGGTCATGCCATATGAAACTATTATATATACATGGCCGCATGGTACAAGTGTTTATGCTTTAAACCAAACAAACGTCCTAACTGAAATGTCACATGTAACATTATTTCAATGTGTATCAGCTGTGTTGTACTTGCCTTTTGCTCTGGAATTACTAATTCATTGCAATGCATTTTAGACTAAGATTGTTCAATAAGTTGTATAGTGCTTTTCTGCATGAATATAGCAACTTTCTTAGACATGCCATATGAAACTATTATATATACAGGGCCGGATGGTACAAGTGTATATTCTTTAAATCAAACTCAAGTCCTGACTGAAATGTCACATGTAACATTGTTTAACTCTTTCCAGCTGTATTGTATTTGCCTTTTGATCTGGAAGTACGAATGTATTGCGATGCATTTTATATTACGTTTGTTCAATAAGTTGTATAGTGCGTTTCTGCATGAATCTAGCAACTTTCTTGGTCATGCCATATGAAACTATTATATATACATGGCCAGATGGTACAAGTGTTTATGCTGTAAACCAAACACACGTCCTTATTGAAATGTCACATGTCACATGATTTCAATGTGTATCACTTGTGTTGTACTTGCCTTTAGCTATGCAAGTACAAATGCATTGTAATTCACGTGTCTTTACACTACGTTTGTTCAAAATGTTGTATAGTGCTTTTCTGCTGGAATCTAGCAACTATCTTGGACATGCCATATGAAACAATACAGTATGCATGACCAGATGGTACAAGTGTTTATGCTTTAAAGCAAACACAGTTACTAACTGAAAAGTCACATGTAACGTTGTTTTAGTCTCTTCAGCTGTATTCTAATTGACTTTATTTCTGGAAGTACGAATGCTTTACAATGCGAGTATCTTTACTGTAGGTTTGTTCAATACGTTGTATAGTGCTTTTTTGCTGGAATATAGTAACTTCCTTGGACATTACATATAAAACAATGAAATATACATGGCTGGATGGTATAGGTGTGTAAGTTTTATAGGAAACACAAATCCTAACTGAAATAATATATATAACGTTGATTAAGTCTTTTGAGCTGTGTTGTACTTGCCTTTTTCTCTGGAAGTACAAGTGCATTGCAATGCA
>NW_021614434.1:0-2584 GCF_004785775.1 Grammomys surdaster | reverse complement strand
CAGATGGTTCAAATGTTTATGCTTTAATCCAAACACACTTTGTAAATGAAATGTCACATGTAACATGATTTCAGTGTTGTAAGCGGTGTTGTACTTGCCTTTATCTCTGGAAGTATGAATGCTTTCCAATGCGCGAATCTTTACGGTAGGTTTATTCAATACGTTGTATAGTGATTTTCTGCTGGTATCTAGCAACTTTCTTGGACAACCATAAGAAACATTTAAATATTCATGGCCGGATGGTACAAGGGTTTATGCTTCAAAGCAAACACACATCCTAACTGAAAGGTGACAAGTAAAATGATTTCACTGATTTCAGTGGTTTTGTACTTGGCATTACCCCTGGAAGTACGAATGCTTTGTAATGCAAGTATCTTTACACAAGGCTTTTTCAATACGTTGTATAGTGCTTTTCTGCTGGAATCTATCAACTTACTTGGACATGCCATATGAAACAATGAAACATACATGGCCACACGGTAAAAGTGTTTATGCTTTAAAGCAAACACAAGTCCTAATTGAAAAGTCACATATAACATATTTTAAGTCTTTGCAGCTGTATTCTACTAGCCTTTAGCTCTGGAAGTATGAATGCATTGCAATGCCTTTTAGAGTAGTTTTGTTTAATTTGTTGTATTGTGCTTTTCTGCTGGAATCTTTCAACTTACTTGGACATGCCATATGAAACAATGAATTACATGAGACAGGATGATACAAGTGTTTATGCTTTAAAGTAAACAAACGTCCCACACAAAATGTCACATGTTTCATGATTTATGTGTTTTCAGTGGTGTTGTAATTGCCTTTAGCTCTGGAAGTACAAATGCTTTGCAATGCTCGTACCTTTACTGGAGATTTGTTCAATGCATTGTACAGTGCTTTTCTGCTGGAATCTAGCAACTTACTTGGACATGCCATATGAATCAATGTAGTATACATGAACGGATGGTACAAGTGTATATGCTTTAAAGCAAAAACAAGTCCTAACTGGAATGTCACATGTAACATTGTTTAAGTCTTTTCAGCTGTATTGTACTTGCCTTTTGCTCTGGAAGTACGAGTGCATTGCAATTCATTTTAAACTAAGTTTGTTCAATAAGTTGTATAGTGCTTTTCTGCTGGAATCTAGCAACTTTCTTGGACAAGCCATATGAAACAATGTAGTATGCATGACCGGAGAGTACAAGTGTTTTTCCTTTAAAGCAAACACAGGTACTAACTGAAATGTCACATGTAACGTTGTTTAAGTCTCTTCAGCTGTATTGTACTTGCCTTTAGTTCTGGAAGTACGAATGCTTTGCAATTCGCTTATCTTTACTGTAGGTTTGTTCAATACGTTGTATAGTGCTTTTCTGCTGGAATCTAGCAACTTCCTTGGACATTCCTTATGAAATTATGAAATATACCTGGCTGCATGGTATAGGTGTATAATCTTTATAGGAAACACAAGTCCTAACTGAAATATCATGTATAACGTTGTTTAAGTCTTTTGAGCTGTACTGTACTTGCTTTTAGCTCTGGAAGTACGAATGCTTTACAATGTGTGTATCTTTACTGTAGGTTTATTCAATACGTTGTATAGTGCTTTTCTGCTGGAATCTAGCACCTTTCTTGGACATGCCATGTGAAACTATTATATATAAACGCCCGGATGGTACAAGTGTTTATGCTTTAAACCAAACAGATGTCCTAACTGAAATGTCACATGTAACATGATTTCAATGTGTATCAGCTATGTTGTTCTTGCCTTTACCTATGGAAGTACGAATGCATTGCAATGCACCTATCTTTACACTACGTTTGTTGAATAAGTTGTATAGTGCTTTTCTGCTGGAATCTAGCAACTTTCTTGGACGTACCATATGAAACAATGTAGTATGCATGACCGGATGGTACAAGTGTTTATGCTTTAAAGCAAACACTGGTACTAACTGAAATGTCACATGTAACGTTGTTTAAGTCTCTTCAGCTGTATTGTACTTGCCTTTAGTTCTGGAAGTACAAATGCTTTGCAATGCGCGAATCTTTACTGTAGGTTTGGTCAATACGTTGTATAGTGCTTTTCTGCTGGAATCTAGCAACTTTCTTGGACATACCATATGAAACAATTAAATATACATGGCCGGATGGTACAAATGTTTATGCTTCAAAGCAAACACCATCCTAACTGAAATGCGACAAGTAACATTATTTCATTGTTTTCAATGCTGTTGTACTTGACATTCCCTCTGGAAGTACAAATACTTTGTAATGCGAGTATCTTTAAACTAGGCTTTTTCAATACGTTGTATAGTGCTTTTCTGCTGGAATCAATCAACTTACTTGGACATGCCATATGAAACAATGAAACATACATGGCCAGATGGTAAAAGTGTTTAAGGTTTAAAGCAAACACAAGTCCTAATTGAAATGTCACATATAATTTAGTTTAAGTCTTTGCAGCTGTATTGTACTTGCCTTTAACTCTGGAAGTATGAATGCATTGCAATGCATTTTAGAGTAGTTTTGTTTAATTTTTGTATTGTGCTTTTCTGCTGGAATCTAGCAACTTACTTGGACATGCCATATGAAACAATGAAGTACA
>NW_021614433.1:338-3960 GCF_004785775.1 Grammomys surdaster | reverse complement strand
TATTGGAGTTCCCTTTATTATATGAGGGAGAATCCAATTAGTTCTTTTTATGAACTGAAGCCACTTGCTTTTTGGGTATCTGTTGTTAATCTCTCCCAAGAAGTGACTGCATGCTCTTTGCCAATGTAACTCTTGTGCCCATAATGAGGCAATTTCTGCATTAGTAAAAGGTACAACAATTTCAGCCAGGTCCATTCTGACTAATTGTCAAAGTCTCATTTTTCCTTTTGGTATCCATTCAGAGACCTTCTCAATGTAGATTTTTAATTTCTTACCCTGTTATGAGCTAAAAATATCCATTCTAAGACATAATCTTCTCTCTGCATGAGAATTCTTGTAGGAGAATGAGTAGAAGGTAAGATAACTAAGATGCAGGCCATCTTTGGACCAATACAATCTAGATCTGTGTATCGTGTAATTTTCTTTCTATCAAAACTAACTCACTCCTCCTGTTCAGCCCCTCCCAGGAAAATGGAACTAGCATCAAAACACAAGGCTGGGACTATCCACAATATTCCAGTCTGCTTTGCCTTCCTGAACATTCATCATGGCGGTTCTCTTACTTGAGTCGCGCCATTCTGAGCTCTAAAGTAAGTAATCTCCTCCTGACAAAGTAGCCTTACATATAGTTTTTCAATCTTGGGGCATTAAATTTGCTTCTATCACTGTATCCAATAAAGCTTGTGTGAAGGGGGCAGTAGGCTCATACTTTGGCACAGTTGTTTTTAATTCTTTTGTCTCTTTGAACTCCAGTCCCTGATATTGTCTGACTCTTTTGTTCTGCTGGTCAATTATATGAACTACAGGCAAAGCTAACAAGTCAGATGTACCTTGACCATCCCTGTAGTGCTGATTCACAGCTCTTTGTAACGGTGTTTAGCACGTCTCAGAATCATTGCTCTGTACCTGATAGACACTTTAACTCCTGTAGCTCATTAGTCAATTTCTGCAGCTTAATTTCCATCTGTAATTTACATACCTCATGTCCATCTGGGCAGCATGTGCTGCATCAAAGACTATAGGTAGAGCAGAAGGTGTATAGAAAGGCCTTTTTAAAAAATCTGGTCACTCCTCTGGGTCTAATTCATCATCAGAATCTCCCATTTCTTTTATCTGAGCTGTAAAAGGTATTCTAGGTCTCTACTTCTCTGATTTAGAGTTGTGAGACCCTGTTTCTGTAAAAGTGCTCAGTCTCTGGTAGGCGTTCATGAATCTCTTCAAGCTGTGCCTGGGCAGCAGCTAATACCTGCAAGGTCTTTTTATTTATTTTATTAGCAATAGCATCTTTTATAAGTTCCCAGACACAGAGGGTCTTAGGATCTGCCTGGGTGGTTCTCAAAACTTCTCCAACTGTTTTCTAGGTTTTCATATTCAAAGTTCCTTCTTGTGGGAACCATGCGCAGCATGAATCTATTTGAGCCAAGAATTTTTCTAACATATGATTTGAAAACCCTGCTCCTCCTGCCTGGAGTAGCTCTTTTAGGCTTTGGGAAAATGCCGGTTTAGAATTCTCCTGTCCCATGTTTCGCTGTCACCCCCTAGGTGAAATCTGTGTCAGGTCAACACCTATTCAGCCTAGATCATATTCACTAAAAACACACTTGGAAATGGCCTCCAAAAGATCAGTAGCGCAAGTATCAGAGTTTGTTCATTTCTTACCAAGTGTGGGATACTCTTCTTCTTCCGTTTTTGTGGAGCTCCACCTAAGACAGCATTTCTCAGCGGGTCCCCCATTTTAAGGTCCCTCATTGGGGCACCACCTGTAGCCGCCTGTGGCCACAGACCAACTGGGTTCACCTGAAAGGGGAGCTGGAACTTCAAAAGGCATGCAAGGTCGAGAAAAAAGATGAAGCCAAGACAAAGTTCTCTGATCAAGGCTCCAAGTTTAATATTCAGCTCTTCTAATTTAAAAGGGAAGCCCCACCAAACCCCTTCTTGTTTCAGCCAGAGATGAGTGGGGGAACCCATCCTTTGTCACAGCCGGAGATGTCTCAAGGCAATCTCAGTGGGCAGCTTACTTTTCTACGTTCCTGTAGCAGGTTGTACCTGCAGTCAAGGTTGGTAACTCCACCTAGGTCCTATTATTTGATCTATTGTGGTAAACAAGGTCTTTCAGTCCTGCTCAAGGCTGAGAGGAGGGCACATGATCACACCAAAGTCTAAGCAGGATACACCAGTGTACACTCTTTACTTATAATTTTACTTTTATAAAAAAATGTTATACAAATTAGTTGGAGTTTGGAAGGTTCCAACTCCTAAGTTTATATTGCCCTTGCTGCCAGTGCTTTGAGATCACCCAACCCACACAAAGCTCAGCCTCACTGATCACTGGCTAGCTATAGTCAAACCTGAATTTCCCAGGAGTGTATTAGGATCAAGTTCTTTGCAGCTGTGCTGGCATCTATAGGGTCACAGAGACTGCAAGATTTCTGCCCAGATACTTCTGGCTTTCAGAGTCTCTGTTGAGAATTTTATGTATTTCTGATAGGTCTCCCTTTACATGACCTTTTTTTCTTTCAGCTTTTTTTTTTTTTTTTTTTTTTTTAAATTTTTATTTATTTTATATGTAAGTACACTGTAGCTGTCTTCAGACACCCCACAAGAGGGCATCAGATATCATTGCAGATGGTTGTTAGCCACCATGTGGTTGCTGGGATTTGAACTCGTGACCTCTGGAAGTACAGTCAGTGCTCTTAACCACTGAGCCATCTCACCAGCCCTTTCTTTCAGCTTTTAATAATTTTAATTTTATTTTCCATTTGTTCTCTATACTTATTGTTTTAGTAAATGGTAAGAAATTTTTCTTTTCTGGTTGAATTAATGTTGTGTTCTAATCTATATATCTAGGCATTTCTTTATGTAAGTTAGAGACATTTTCTTCTATGATATTGTTGAAAATATTTTTGGAACTTTGAGCTGGGAATCTTCCTCTTGTATTCACATTGGTCTTAGAGTTTTTAATTTCATGTTGTACCAGATTTCCTGGATCCTTTGTGTCAAGAACTTTTTGCATTTGACAATTGCTTTGACAGATGTACAAATATGCAATTATAAAGTTTTTTCAATAACAATTACAAAAATTTGTGTAAAGTAATAAGAGTATTCAATTTGTTTTCCTTTACATTGTAAATCAGCAATGCATACATTTTTAAGAAATCACAGAATAATTACAAACTAGATTATTATTATTTTGCGGGGGCAGTGTTTCGAGACAGGGTTTCTCTGTGTAGCCCTGGATGTCCTTGAACTCACTCTGTAGACCAGGCTGGCCTCAAACTCACAAATCTGCCTACCTCTGCCTCCCAAGTGCTGGGATTAAAGGCGTGCACCACCACTGCCCAGCAAACCAGATTATTGTTGATGAAAGTGGACTGAGCCTCCGAACCTGTAAGAGAGATGCAATTAAATGTCGTTTTTATAAGAATTGCATTTGTCATGGTGTCTGGTCACAGCAGTAAAATACTAAGACAAGAAGCAATAATTAGCCAGGCAGTGGTTTCTGAGTTTGCGGCCAGCCTGGTCTATAGAGTGAGTTCCAGGACAGCCAGGGCTACACAGAGAAACCCTGTCATGAAAAACTTAAAAAGAAGAAGAAGAAGAAGAAGAAGAAGAAGAAGAAGAA
>NW_021614433.1:0-238 GCF_004785775.1 Grammomys surdaster | reverse complement strand
GAGGAGGAGGAGGAGGAGGAGGAGGAACCAGAAGCAATAATTAAAGTCATGGGTGCACACACCCACAAAGAATCAACCACACAAACAAACAAACAAATACCCACCATAAAAGTCTGTTTGAAAAGACAGATCCACAGTCACTATGATAGTATCACCCTACATTTTATACATATAAGAAAGTGTTCAAGTGGACTCACCATATAATGGAGGAGACAATGCTTCAATAAGACATCTTGTG
>NW_021614432.1:0-3062 GCF_004785775.1 Grammomys surdaster | reverse complement strand
ACTCAAATGATGAAAATGCACCTAAAAAATGTTCAACATCTTTAGGCATCAGGGAAATGCATATCAAAACAACCCTGAGATTCCACCTCACACCAGTCAGAATGGCTAAGATCAAAAACTCAGGTGATAGCAGATGCTGGCAAGGATGTGGAGAAAGAGGAACACTCCACCACTGTTGGTGGCATTGTAAGCTGATAGAACCACTCTAGAAATCAGTCTGGTATTTCCTCAGAAAACTGCACGTAGTAATACGTGAGGATCCAGCTTTACCACTCCTGGGCATATACCCAAAAGATGCTCCAATATATAACAAGGGCACATGCTTCCCTATGTTCATAGCTGTCTTAGTTATAATAACCAGTACCTGGAAAGATCCCAGATGTCCTTCAACAGAAGAATAGATACAGAGAACATGGTACATTTACACAATAGAGTACTATTCAGCTATTAAAAACAGTGAATTCATGAAATTCATAGTCAAATAGATGGAACTAGAAAATATCATCCTGAGTGAGGTAACCCAATCACAAAAGAACACACATGGTATGCACTCACTGATAAGTGGATATTAGCCCCAAATTTTCCAATACCACATGAAGCTCAAGAAGAACTAAGACCAACGTTTGGGTGCTTTGGTCCTTCACTGAAGGAGTAAAAAATATTCAGGGGAGCAAGTAAGGAGAGAAAGTGTGGAGCAGAGACTGGAGGAGGGGCAGTCTGGAGACTGCCAGACCCAGGAATCTTGCCCATGTGCAGTCACCATATGCAGGCATGGTTGAGGATGTCAGGAAGTGCATGCTCACTGAAGCCTGATATGTCTGTCTCCTGAGAGTCTCTGCCAGAGGCGGATGCTCACAGCTAATCATTGAACTGATCATGGTGTCCTCAATCAAAGCTGTAGAGAGAAGACTGAAGGAGCTGAAGGGGCTTAAAGACCCATTGGAAGAGTGACAATATCAATCAACCAGAGATCCCAGGGTCTAAATCTCTAGCCTGGGAACATTCTTGGAGGGACCCATGTGTCCAGCTGTATGTGTAGTGGAGGATGGCCTTTTCAGGCATTGGTAGAAGAGGAAGTCCTTGGTCCCATGAAGGCTGGATGCCCTAGTCTGAGGGAATTCGAGGTTGAGGAGGGAGAAGTTGGTGGATGGGTAGGGCCACATCCTCATAGCAGTATCAGGAGGGGGGATGGAATAAGGGGAGTGAGGGGGAATGGAAAAAGGGGATAACATCTAAAATGTAAATAAATAAAATATCCAATAATAAAAAACAAAACAAAAAATAAGTAAGGGGCAAAGAGTTTTATCATAAAGCCTTATGTGATGACTTGATTAGAATAATTTCCTAAGGAATTGGTATGTTTTCTGTGATTAATAGTTTGCCATTTAAACTAACTTTAAAAAAACATAAATGATAAAGATAACACATTTTCTTAAGCTCATGTTTATTTAATATATGCAAACTGTATGTATGTGAATGACCCACTACCACTCTTTGTTTCCACAACTTCCAGACATTCAGACTGCCCTCTCATTCTCACATACATGGCTTCATTTTTAAAAATTATTTTTCCAAATGTGTTCGTACATACACACATACACAGACACACACACACACACACACACACACACACACTATGTTACTCTTTATTTGGTAAGCATTTTTAATTACCCATGAGGCATACTCTACTTTACTACATAGGATAACTTTAATATATCTGTCTTTCCTGGAAGCCATTAAAAATTAGAGGACATTCTCAATTTTGTATTGCCTTATTTGATATAAGTATATAATCATCTAATGATGTATCTCATTTAGGTGGCATCCTTGCTAAAGACCAGGGTATTCACTAACCCTGTTGGAGAACTTGTGAACATGAATCACAGGGAAAATCAGTGTGCAGAGTATGACATTTTCAACATTTGGAATTTTCCACAAGGCCTTGGAATAAAAGTAAAAATAGGAAGCTATTTTCCTTGTCTGCCACAGAGTCAACAACTTCACATATCTGAAGACTTGGAGTGGGCCACAGGAGGAACATCGGTGTGTGTACCAGTTTTCATTGTTTGAATATATCTAAAATTTAAAATATGAGACACCAAAGCTGAGACACCCTTTTTTCTCCCCCTTTCCTATCCCACCCAGGTTCCTCTCTCCCTCTGACTTCCATGATCATTTTGTTCCCTTTTCTAAGTGGGATTGAAGCATCCACACTTGGGCCTTCCTTCTTGCTATGCTTCACATCCTCTGTGATTTGAATGATGCCTATTCTGAACTTTTGGATAAAATCTACTTAACACTGCCATATATGTCACTTTAGTTCTGGGTTGCCTTACTCGGGGTGATATTTTCTAGTTCCATCCATTTGCTTGCAAAATTTATGGTGTCATTGTTTTTAATAGGTGAGTAGAATTTCCTTGCAAATGGTCCATCCTCAGTTACCAGCATGAAAATTTGCTAACTCACAACTTCCTGTGAATCTGGGTCATACGGGTTTAAGGTATCTGGATTTCATGCTCCAATCTACCTACAAGTCTATTCACCCCACAATAGAGAAACACATTTATGAAATTTAAAATAAGTGTATATTTATTATAAAATTTTGTAACTACACATAAACCATAAAATTCTGTGATACTCTTTGAACATCATTATAGTCTAATATACTAGAACAAATACTCATTAATTCCACATTCCTGGCTTTGTCTTAAACTTAGAAAATCTTTAATTCTATGAGAGTCTTATGACATCATTTTTCCCTATTCATCAAAGAACTTTTTCTTGATCTACCCTACCTTCTCTCCCCAAACAACTCAGTATCCTTGTTATTTTATTTATAAATCATTTGAGAGAAATTGATGCCACATAAATGTTGTGTTTCCATTTAATCACTTTAGGAAGGAAAACTTTAAAATTTGCACAACACGATTGTTACACATTTAATATTACATGATGTAGTAAATATTGTGTTACATTCAGAGCATTGGAGGCTTACACAAAATAATAAAGTGCCTTAAATTTATAATTTATATGTGATTTATCAGAGGAATAAATATAGTAAT
>NW_021614431.1:1687-2317 GCF_004785775.1 Grammomys surdaster | reverse complement strand
GGGAATGACCTTAACCAAAATGTGCAACAGTGTGGAGTCAGAACCTGGAGAGACAACCGCCAGTAGATAGAAATGGCCCCCATTTGAGGGATGGAGCCACCCACAAATCAAGAGTTTTGACCCAGAATTGTTCCTGTCTTAAGGAAATGAGGAGACAAAAAAAATGGAGCAGAGACTGAATGAAAGGCCATCCAAAGACCACTACATCTTTGGATTCATCCAATCTGCAGACACCAAACCCCCAACACTATTGCTGATGCCATGTTGTGCTTGCAGACGGGAGCCGGGTATGGCTATCCTCTAAGAGGCTCTACCAGCACCTGACTGAGACCAATGCAGATACTCACAGCCAACTGTTGGACTGAGACAGGGGACCCCTATGGAAGAGTTAGGATAAGGACTGAAGAAACTGAAAGGTATTGCAACCCCATAGGAAGAACGACAGTATCAACTAATTGGACCTCTCAGAGCCCCCAGAGACTGAACCACCAACAAAGGAATATACATGGACTGGTCCATGGCCCCCACTACATCTGTAGCAGAAGACTGACATGTCTGACCTCAACGGGAGAAGATGCACGTGGTTCTTTGGAGGCTTGATGCCCCAGAGAAGGGAGATGGTAGAGGAGT
>NW_021614431.1:0-1677 GCF_004785775.1 Grammomys surdaster | reverse complement strand
TTTTTTTTTTTTGTGGGAATTACAAATAAAGAGGGACCTGTGTAACAATTAAGTTTCATTGAAAAACTCTGAAGCTGGTGCAATCACCATACAGAAAGGCTGTGGAGGAAAGAAATTGGGAGCTTTCCTGTTTTGACAGTAGTTGG
Organism: Grammomys surdaster; assembly: GCF_004785775.1. Classification (NCBI taxonomy): domain Eukaryota; kingdom Metazoa; phylum Chordata; class Mammalia; order Rodentia; family Muridae; genus Grammomys; species Grammomys surdaster. The sequence goes on along the minus strand of NW_021614431.1, from coordinate 1,531 downwards.
CTTTAGTAATGAGTACTCAGGTAATCAATTTTAGATGGTCAGTAAAGTCCAAACTGGCTATTTTGGGAAGTTCAAAGACCAGGGCAATCAACAATCAGGATGTGGAACTGAATTTATTTCTAGAAACCAAATTTCTGTAGTTACACTTGTTCACCAGCACAGAAGATCTGTACAAACTGGTGCTGCTGTGCATAACAGGATTGTTATGTTTTTGTCTGAAAGTGCACAACTTGAGAGAAAAGGTATGAATTATATTTGGTGTGCACTAATACATATGTCTAGTCCTTGAACAATATTGAACCATAAAGCCTCTTCTCTCTATAGCACTCTAGGTTCTGGTTGAATCCAGTCTGCTGCAGCTGCTGCTGATGGTCTTTCTACTCATCCCATGGCACTGACATCTTCAATATGCTGGCTTCTCCTGCTGCAACTACACTTCACTGCTTTCCTCTCATACACTCCCTTCATGGTGCCAAGCCTTAGCTGTTCTCCATAACACATTCATGCCTTCAAACCGGTTCCCTGTTAGTGATATTTACACATGACTAAGACCATCTGCACCACCAGGTACATCCTAGGCTATCTCTGGAACACAGCTTCATTGTCCTCTCAGTAAACAATCCCCAGAAGATTTCACCTCACTGATGCTGGTTTGTTCTTCACCACCACTAATTTTTTTAAGTATATCTAACCAGTATCAAGTGTGTCAGTAGTCCCTTCTAGTCTTGCCTCTAAAGACAGAGGCACATGGACAAAGCTGCTGAGTTCTGCTGCTTTCTGGGGCTGGAACATGGCCCTTCTATTACATTATCACCAGCTTTCTAATTTTCAACAACTTCACTGACTAAACTTGGTGCTACTGTAACTTACTCAGTAGTTTAACCTTGAACCCGGAGATCTGCATGGCTCTGTCTCCTGAATGTTGGGATTAAGGTGTGTGTGTGGCACTTTGACTTTACCTAAGCTTTTCTTTACCTAAAACTTGTTCTGGACCAGGATGACTTGAACCATAAATCTGTTTGAATCTCATCTCCTGGGATTTAAGGCATATACCACCGTGCCTGGACCTAAGTATTTCCTTTTAGATCTTAATTTGAAAACCCAGAAAAGTAATGACAGTCTATCCTTAGTCAATTTGACACATAGTTGTATCTCCTTATGTTCACATGGAAACAATGACCAGGTAATAATAGTGCCCATCATGATACAGTTCTCCTTCATACAACTTAACATCCATAGTTTAGTTGGATGGAATCTTGCCATAACATCACCATTTCTTTAATACCTTTGGATAGCTTTGATCACAGGATTTAGCTTTCATTCAACTTCCTGATGAGCCTTTTCTCTTTGAATCTAACATTTTAAAATTTCCATTTCTAAGATTACTATGTTTGATCAAAAGAATCACCATGAGAGTATACATAAGACAAAGGCTAAGCTTGGATTTCCTGAGACATTATTTGTCAAGGCAATCAACATAAACCTCCTTAGCTGAGCCTCAAGGACACTCTTCAGAGAAGGGAGAAAGGCA
>NW_021614430.1:4771-28424 GCF_004785775.1 Grammomys surdaster | reverse complement strand
AGCAAACTTGATTTAACAGATGTAGACAGGGCCCAAGAATGAGCTTACTATAAACTCCTGTGTGATCCTCACTTTCTAAACAGACAGAATGAGAACTGGATCTGTCAAAGTCATTCCTCCATGGGCTTCCCAATTTTGTGTCTCTGTGTTCATTATTGCTTCCCTCCTTTGCATTTACAATTAGGAAAATTGAATTAATGTTTTTAAATTGGACTAAATTCTTCTCTCACACAATGTATTCTGACTACTGTTTTTGCTCCAGGTAATCCTCATAAGTCTAGCCTACTTTCCCTCTTCCTCAGATCCACTCTCCCTACTCCATTTCCTCTTCAGAAAATAACATACCTCCAAAAGGAGAAAGCCAAACAAGACTAAAGACACAAAAGGCAATAGACCTCATACTGAGTCTGGACAGGGCAAGTCAATAGGAGGAAAAGGAGCTGAAAGGGTTTATGGCTCCATGGGGAGAGCAAAAATACCAACCAGCCAGATCTCCTAGGGTCTAAACCACAAACCTGGGAGCAAACAGGGAGGGACCCATGGCCCCAGCTGTATGTGTAGGGGAGGATGACATTGTCAGTCATAGGTGGGTGAGGAAGTCCTTGGCCCAGTGAAGGCTGGATGCACCAGTGTGGGGGAAATGTTGAAAGTGGAGGTGGAAGGGGGAGGGTGGCTGGGGCATAACCTCATAGAAGCAGGAGGAGTGGGGTGGAATGGGGGTTCTTGGGGGGGAGGATGATAGGGATGGGGATTACATCTGAAATATTAATAAAATATCAAATAAAAAAATTAAAAAAAAAAGAAAATCAGGAGTGAAAATATCATTCCTTTATTTAAACTACCACATTCTACTTCGTGGTCCCCATATGCTTGTTCAAACACATGAGTATATGGGGAACATATTTTAAAATAGCACAAGGCAAAATACATGAGGTTCAAATGAAATAGTCTCTATCATCTATAGCAGTCCAAGAATGTTAAAAGTCCAAAGTTCAAATTCTCTTCATAGATTCATCTAATCATGTAACTGTAATCCCCTATATTATCAAAAGAAATAGCACATCGTATAGGTTCAAATTCACAGGAAGTATTCTCCATCATTCCTAAATGCCCTTGTAAGGAAATACTGAACCAAAGGAAGACCAAAAACCAGCAGGGCAATCTCCAAAATCTGCATCTCCATGTCTGGTGTCAAAGAGTTCTTCAGATCTATGACTCCTTTGTGCTTTCTCCACTGCAGCACAATTCTTTCTCTTTGGCTGGTTTTACACCCTGAAAGGAGTTTTCCTGAGCAGGTACCCCACAGCTCTGGCACCTCAAAATCTTGGGATCCTCAAGGTAACTTCAATATTACAGCTTCATGTTCCCATATCTGGGATCCGCATATGATCTTCTGCGCATCATAAAAGACAGTGGGTCATTTCTACAGCTCTTCCCTCTATAGCACTCTAGGTTCTCGTTGACTCCAGTCTGCTGCAGCTGCTGCTGATGGTCTTTCTACTCAGCCCATGGCACTGACATCTTCAATATGCTGTGTTCTCCTGCTGCAACTACTCTTCATTGCTTTCCTCACATACATGCCCTTCATGGGGCCAAGCCTTAGCTGTTCTCCACGACATATTCATGCCTTAAAACCAGTGCTATGTTGGTGATATTTACACATGATGAAGACCAGCTTAACCACCAGGTACATCCTTGGCTATCTCTGGAACACAGCTTCATTTTCCTCTCAGAAAACAAACCCCAGAAGACTTCACCTCACTGATGCTGGTCTGTTCTTCACAACCACTAATTTTTTTAACTATAGCTAACACTATCAACTGTGGCAGTAGTCCCTTCTAGTCTTGCCTCTAAAGCCAGAGGCACATGGACAAAGCTGCTGAGATCTGCTGGTTTCTGGGGCTGGAACATGGCCCTTCTATTACATTATCACCAGCTTTCTAATTTTCAACAAATTCACTGCCTAAGCTTGGTGCTACCAGAACTTACTCAGTAATTTAACCTTGAACTCGGAGGTATGCATGGCACTGTCTCCTGAATAATGGGATTAAGGTGTGTGTGTTTGTGGCAATTTGACTTAACCTAAGCTTTTCTTTACCTACAACTTGTTCTGGACCAGGATGACTTTAACCAGAAATCAGCTTGAATCTCATCTCCTGGGATTTAACACATGTACCCCCCATGCCTGGACATAAGTATATCCTTTTAGATCTTAAATTGAAAACCCAGAATAGTAATGACAATCTATCCTTCGTCTTTTTGACACATACATGTATCTCCTTATGTCCACATAAAAACAATAACCAGGTGATAATTGTGCCTATCATGATACAGTTCTCCTTCATACAACTTCACATCCATATGTTTAGGTGGATGGAATCTTCCCATAACATCACCATTTCTTTAATACTATCAGATATCTTTCATCACAGGATTTACCTTCATTCAACTTCCTGGTGACCCATTTCTCTTTTAACCTAACATTTATATTTTTCCTTTCTAAGATTACTAAGAATAATCAACACAATCACCATGAGAGTAAACACAGGCAAAAGGCTATACTTGGCTTTCCTGAGACTTTATTTATCAATGCAATCAACACAAACCTCCTTACCTTAGCCTCAAGGACACTCTTCAGACACGGGAAAAAGACAGCAACACTCTTAAGCAAAAATCATTAAAATTATATACAAAAGTCAAATCACCCTTAGTACATATGTGTGTGTTCCATATTCCTACTAGAATGGACCATTAAGTTCCACTTAAAACATGTAGCAATCCAAAGTCTAAAAATCCACATTGCTCCAAACAAAAACATAGTCAATCCTACCATAGCAATACTTATGTCTGGGGTACCAACTTCTGTCTTAGATAGAATTTCCATTGCTAAGAAGAGGCACTGAGACCAAGGAAACTGTTTTAGAGGCAAGTATTTCCTTAGGCCTGGCTTACAGTTTCAAATGTTGAGTCAGTTACCATCATAGCAGGAAGATTAGCAGCATGCAGGCAGCCATGATGCTGGAGACGGAGGTCAGAGTTCTGTATCTTCATGAGAAGGCAACCAGAGAGAGACAGTCTTCAAGCCAAAGAGTAGGAGGGTCTGATGTATCCTCGCCAAAGCCCAAAGACCACCATCATGGGAATTCACTTCCTTCAAGACAGTACCATCTACTCCAACAAGGCCAAATATCTTAATATTGCTGATTCTTAGGTCCAAGCATATTCAAATCACAGCAGTTCATTTCTACTATGAATTCCTTCATGCATTTAAATATGATTACGACATGCAGAGGCTTTAACACTTTGATTATTTTCAGAAGGTTTCTCTCTAGTATGTGTTCATTTTGGTATTCAGAGACTACTGTGGCATGTAAAGGATTTTCCAACTTGAGTACATTCAAAAAGTTTCTCTCCAATATGTGTTCTTTTATGTCTTTGGAAACTATAGTGATATAAACAGGCTTTTCCATGCTCATTTCATTCATAAGATTTCTCTAAAGTGTGTATTCCTTGAAGTATTTGGAGAAGACAGTGACACCACATGCATTACACTCATAGGGCCTCTCTCCACCATGTGCGCCTTCATGTGTTTGGAGACAACTGTGATATGCAAATGCTTTCTAACATTGACTAAATTCATGAGGTTTCTCTCCTGCACATTTTCCTTTGTGTATTCAGAGATGACTGTCCTGAAAAGGCTTTAACTCATTCATGACATTCATGCAGTTTCTCTACATTATGTGTTGTTTTATGTATTGGGGGATAACTGTAACTCCCAAGAGCTTAATACACTAAATACTTTGAGAAGGTTGTTTTCTTGAATGTGTTCTATTTTGTGTTTGCAGATGACAGTGAATTCACAAGGTTTTACCACAGTGATTACATTAACAGGGGTTCTCTCCAGAGTGATTTGTTTGTGTCTGTAAAGAACAATGATATGCAAAGGCTGAACCACATCGTTAGCATTCATGTGATTTATCTATTGTATGGATCTTTTATAAGACTGCAGATGACCATGACTTGCAAATGCTTTAGAACACTGATTACATTCATAAGATTTCTCTCTATTATGTGCTGTTTTATAATAATAGAGACTACAAGGTTGTGAAAAATCTTTAACTCATTGATTGCATTTGTGAGGTTTCCTTCCAATATGGGTCTTTTATGTTTGGGAAAGAAGTAGGAAGTACAAAGGCTTTAACACACTGAATACTGTCTTAGTCAGGGTTTCTATTCTTGTACAAATATCATGAACTATAAGGAAGTTGAGGAGGAAAGGGTTTATTGAGCTTACACTTCCAAGTTGCTGTTCCTCACCAAAGGAAGTCAGGACTGGAACTAAGCAAGTCAAAAAGCAGAAGCTGACCCAGAGGCCATGGAAGGATGTTATTTACTGGTTTGCTTCCCCTGGCTTGACATCACACTACTTATTAGAGGAACAATGTGTATAGGTGAAGAGATTATGATGTCAACAGATCAAGGTTGTGTAATGCCCAAAATTAACCTATATGACTCACCTGCCCAGGAAACAGGTAACTTCCTGGAATGCTGAAGTTGTAGTTCTTGGAAAATAACAAAGTCCCATAGAACCCAAGACTACAATCCCAAGAATGATGAGACCCACAGTGGGTCCTCTCAAATTATCACTAATTCATAAAATGCTATACAGCTGAATCTCATGGGGCATTTCCTCAAATGGAGCTCCTTTCTCTGTGATAACTCCAGCCCATGTCAAGTTCCACACAAAACCAGCCAGTACAATTACAATCATAGTTCTTCTCCAACATGGGCTCTTTTATACTTTTGCAGAAAATAACTTTGTAAAAAGCCTTTTGTCACATGGATTATATTAATAAGATTTCTCTCCAGTATGTGGTCTTCTACAGTTTTGGAGACATCTCCCTTGTAAGTAGGCTTTATCACGTTAATTACATTCTTAAGGGTTATTTGCACTATGTTTCCTTTTATGACATTGTAGAGAACGCTGTTGTGAAAATGCTTTACCACATTGAGTACATGCATGAGGTTTCTCTCCAGTATGTGTTCTCTTATGACATTTGAGAGTACTGGATCTTGCAAAGGCTTTACCACATTGATTACATTCATAAGGTTTCTCTCCAGTATGTGTTCTTTTATGACATTGGAGATTACTCTGTTGTGAAAAGACTTTACCACATTGATTACATTCATAACATTTCTCTCCAGTATGTGCTATTTTATGACATTGGAGACTATTACTTTGTGAAAAAGCTTTACCACACTGATTACATTCATAAGGTTTCTCTCCAGTATGTGTTCTTTTATGACATTGGAGATGACTGGGATATGAAAAGGCTTTACCACATTGATGACATTCATAAGGTTTCTCTCCAGTATGTGTTCTTTTGTGACTTTTGAGATCACTGTAATATGAAAATGCTTTACCACAATGATGACATTCAAAAGGTTTCTCTCCGGTATGAGTTCTTTTATGATATTGGAGATTAGTGGGTCTTGCAAAGGCTTTACCACAATGATTACATTCATAAGGTTTCTCTCCGGTATGTGTTCTTTTATGATATTGGAGATGACTGGGTTTTCGAAAGGCTTTACCACACTGATTACATTCATATGGTTTCTTCCCACTATGACTTTTCACATGCCTGCAATAATAATTCACACGAGTGAAATCTTTACCACTTTCATTTCCATGATCAATCATTTAATCAATATGAATTAATTTTACAGTTTGGTTTAATAATAAAGAAGGACCATATCTTAAGGTTTTATCACTTGATATATTCATAGTGTTCTCCCCAACTCTGGCTTGATACCTCTTTGAAAACACCTGTGATGACAAGAACATTTACTACATGGCTCACAGGTATAACATCCTTTTTCTCTATGAGGTTTCTATACGATATATTTCATGTATCTGAAGGAAAATGCAAAAAAGGAGACCTTTGTAACACTGATTATATTCATAAATTTTCTGTAGTGCGAATCACACCACATTAGTGCTGTGAATCAGGAAAAACAGAAAAATTTACACTTTTCTAGTACCCATTGGGATATTCTCCAGTGTGACTTTGGGGATGTTCCCAGTAAAGTCAGAAAACCAATTAATTGCAAGCTTCTACAATATTCAGAAAATCTTTCAAAGGCAGAATGCTACATATCTTCTTACTGTTTTGGAATAAAGATAGGGATGTTACTCCTTTAAATATTCCTATGCTCACATAGAATTTTTTTTTATTCTGACACTTGATATACACATAAAAAGAAGAAATGAAAGCTTTCCGCATTGATTTAACACCATTTGAGTTTTTGTTTCTTCTAGACATACTGTATGTGGATTGAGGTTTCTCCACGGCAACATTCTTGACTCTCATAAACTGACCTCTCAGTAAATTTAGCAATGTCACTACAAAAATATGAGTATCACTGAATTTACCAGGGACTATGTACTTACTGCATGGCTTTGGATATATGTTTATCACTATTCAATGTGCAACATCTAAATATTATGAGACTGATCAGATTGGTAGTTCCACAGCATAGCTCTAATGGAGTTACAAATCAAATAAAGGCATCTCTTAAGGAATTGTTTCTATGTCTCCTTCCTTAGAGGAATGCCTTGCAAACACAAATCAAATAACTGACATTAAGGCTCATGGCTTTGTAAGAATATTTTAATCATAGCTATAAAGGACTTAAAGGACTGATATCATAGCTTAAAGGACTGATATTTTACATACTTCCTTTACTTTACAGTTTCCAGGACATATTAAAATTGCCTCAGAGGCATATATGATTCAGTTTGCACATTAACATTACCTTTTGTATCGTCTAGTATTTTGAAATTCTGTTTCAATATGGTGGTCTTCCCAATTGTACCCTAAAACACAGTATGAGAAAATGAATGATATAGTATTGGAAATTTGGCAAACGTCAACTTACTGTGGTTTTTCACAGCACTGACTCTGATTTATTTTACTCAGTCTTCCATGTCCCCAATTCAAATAACAGAGTGTCATCAATAGTCAAGAAATATTTGTCCCCTTATGTTGAAAAACAAAAGAAAATTCACAGTCTTACCTATATCAGTGAGGTTCCAGTAGGTTTCCAGCATCACATCTTTGTAGAGATTCTTCTGGGAAGGATCCAGCAAACCCCACTCTTTTTTAGTTAAGTTGATATGAACATCATCAAAATTCATTGCATCCTAAAATATGTGTACAACACAAAGCGTGATACTGACATCACTAAATGAAGGTATGCTTCCTAGACAATATAATGATATATTTTCAGTGCTACCATCATTTATTTCTTTGACACAGAAGTTATAATCTAATCACACTGTCATTTTAAAAGGAAATTGTATTATGAGGATTGCATGTGTTACTTCTGAACCCACTGAATAGGATATATCTTTACAAGTGAAATGCCAATTCAGAGGGAGATGGAGAGGGAAACAGACCAACAGCACTGAGCACACATTAAACAAATTGTATAAACAATTAGTAACTACATAAATGATGGACAACCTCACCTCGGTGGTTTTTCTCATGTCTTTAATCTCAGAGGCACAGGGAGCTGTATGTCCTTGAGCTTGATGCCATCATGGTCAATGGAACAAGTTCCAGGACAGCAAAAGTTACATACTAAGTCACTCATGCCCAAGTAAAAATCAACCAAGAAAACAGAAATGATAGAGAGAACTCATTGTTCTTTACTGAAGTTCCTACAAAGAAGTAGACATTCAAAGCAGTTCTGCATTCATCTTATAGAAATGTAAAGTGTACCAGTTTAAAATTCTACATTAATAAAATTTTCCTAAAATGGAATGCATGTTTAAACAGATACAAATGGACTGATATAAATATTAGTTATCTAAATGTTGATCATCAATAAGCAACATAGGGCAGGAGAATGAGATAACTCAGAAGTGGAAAGTTCTGGCTGGTCTTCCACAAAATGGTGGTCAATTTAAAACATCTACATGGGGACCAACAATTACCCATAACATGAAGATCAAGAGTTGTGAACCCACAGTCTGGCAAAACTAAAGATGAGGCACATATGATAATTATATTCAGCCACAGATGTAAAATACTCCTATTTGTCCAAAATTTTCAGAAGAAACACAGGAGCAAAGCAGAACATCATACACCTGAAATCCAGTGATTCTTAAGCCTCCGGCAGAATTGATATCATGAGCATATGCCATCTTTAGAAATAGAATATAATCTTTATATTGGGACAAATTTCAAAATTTAAGATGTGGATTAAGAGCAGCACAGAAGCCTGCACTTATTTCACAATAATATGTCAGGTGGCTTGTGTGGTTTCTATATCTACTATCAAGACATGAAGGGCTTCCTAGAGAAATTTTGTCTTGGAAAAATAAAAGCAATAAAGTTTAAAATATAAAACCAACAGACTTGCAAAACATACTAACATTGAAGAGCAAATATTTATACAGTGTCTTATGTGATTTCGGGACAGAGACTAATGGTGAATGTATGGGATCATGTGATCAAAGCTGAAAGATCAAATTCAACGACAATACAGTTGACACACAGAACAAAATTAGTCCCATCTAAAAGAAATGCAGGGGTATGGCTATAGGAGAGATTGAGGGAGTGGCCAGTGAAAACCTGCCCAACTTCATGAAGCTCATAAAAAAGAAAACCAAAGTGTGGGTGCTTTGGCCCTTCTTAGAAGGAGTAACAAAATACTCATGGGGGCAAGTGGAGACAAAGAGTAGGACAGAAACTGAAGGAGGCGCCATAGATACTGTTCTACATGGGTCTCCCTTGGGCAGTTAGGAAAGGTAGATGCTGATGTGGATGCCAGGAAGTGAGTGCTGACAGGAACCTGATATAGCTGTCTCCTTAGAGGTCTGCCTGAGTCTGAAATATAGATATGTGGATGCTCACAGCTAATCATTGAACTGATCAAGGGGTTCCCAATGGAGGAGTGAGAGATAAGACTGCATTAGCTGAAAGGATTTGTGGCCCTATGGGGAGACCAACAATACCAACCAACCAGAGGCCCCAGGGTCTAAACCACCAGCCTGGGAGCACAAAGGGAGGAACCAATGGCCCCAGTTTTATGCATAGGGGAGGATGACATTGTCAGTCATAGTTGTGTGAGGAAGTCCTTGGTCCAGTGAAGGTTGGACACCCCAGTGTGGGGAAAATCATGGGTGGGGAGGTGGGAGTTGGAGGGTGGCTCGGGGCATATCCTCAAAGAAGCAGGAGGAGTGGGGATGGGATAGGGGGTTCCTGGGTGGGTGGGGGAATGAGAAAAGAGGATTGCATCTGAAATGTAAGTAAAATATCTAATAAAATCACACATACCCATGTGTACACACATGAGTACATGTGCACAAGCACATACACACACACACACACACACACACACAATTGTGACTCTGCAGAGTATTCTGAGGACCCAATCACAGTTAAAAACAAAAGATCATACGAATAAAAAAAGATATGTCCAAGTTACAGAGACCCCAAAGACCAACAAGAGCCTATTAAAATGCAACACACAAAAGTCATAATAAAGACTCTCACCAGTATACCTAGCATTAGGTACAAACAGAGAGACCAAGTCTAGGGGAGTTGTGTATTTTAATTATAGTTAGAGCAACATTGTGGCATTAACATACATGACAGCAACTTAATATTTTAGAAACTGTATCCCAGGCATAATTTGCAGGAAACAAACAAGGGGCAAAATCATCTAAAAACCATGATGGGTAGGGTAATTTTATTTTTCTCTGTAAGGTGTGTTAGTTATTTATATGTACTTTAATCTTGCCAATGTACCTTCACTGGCTGTTGATAAGGGGGGGTTGTCATAGCATGTTTCTCAACTGAATATTGCGCACTCTCAAAAACAGAACTGATTGGGCTTTACAAACACATCTTTGTGTCTAAGCCCCTTAGTATTCTGCTGTTCAACCACATGCCCGGCCTGAAAATATGCAAGTTTGGCTTTCCATAGATCTACCACATTATTTGTGATCCCAGATGCAATTTTCACAGTTGCCTCTGCCACTGTACTAAACACCAGAGGCAACTTAACCTTGCTCCTCACTATGTCTCTTTGTGAATTGCTAATATCATCTCTTCCTGCCTGTCTCTTCCCCATGCTCCCAACATGAGCAAGCATTCCCTCTTGAACATACACACCAAACAGATCAGGAAAAGAGGCAAAACGATCTCTGAACATCCAAAAATCGAACAGTAACCCAGGAATAAATCTTCCAAACAAACAACACAAACCCAGAAACCAGTACCTAGACCAATCATCACCTCAAACCCAGATACCTAGATACCAGCATAGGAATATAATAAACAACAGCAAGGAAAATATGTCATCAAGAAATACAAGCTATCCTATCACAGCAGGTCATCAGAAATCAAAACATGTAACAGATATTTTGCAAAAGAGGTTGTTTGGAAGAAGTGAGAGGAGTGAGAACCTGGGGAAGGGATAGAGGTACACAAGAGGAACTACAGACAGACAGACAGACAGACAGACAGACAGACAGACAGGGAGCAGAGAGAGAGCCATGAGGGTATAAACAGAGACTAGAGAAGGGGCATGTGCAGAGAACAGAGACAGGGAACAATCATAGAGAGCAGCAGTATTTGGTGGTATATAAAGCACACCTGACAACAGCAGCAGATATAGGAGGCAGGGAATGACTTAAGCATTTGCTAAGTCCCTGAAGGCAGGCAACTGAAATTGTCTGTACACTGACAACTACAGAGGCAAGGTTCACTCACAGAACAGAAAGGGAAGATAAATAGAAAAATGGACATATTGGTCAAAAACAAAAATGTTGAGTGTAACAGTATCATGGAAATAAGCAACTAGGGACACTGCAACATATGAAAAGGCAAAAAACTAGAGATGATTGGAAGAGAAAAAGAGAATATCAGGTCAAAAGTCTGTAAATTATTTTCAAGGAACTCATAAATGGAAAATTTCCTAAACTAAAGAAGATGATGCCTATTACGGTAAAGAAGCATCGAACATACCAAATACATTAGACAAAAAAAAGTCCCTTAGCCACATAATAATCAAAACACTAAACATATAACGAACTATAAACAACTGCAACAAAAAAATTGATAAAAACTAAACAAAATATAAACAAGTAACATATAAAAGCAGACCTATTACATATATGCCTGTCTTTGTTTTTCAAAGGTGGGTGGGATTTTGAGACCGGGTTTTCTGTGTAGCCCTGGCTGATCTGGAACTCACTCTGTATACCAGCTGGGCCTAAAACTCAGAACTCCACCTGCCCCTGCCTGCCAAGGGCTGGAATTAAAGGTGCGCACCACCACTGCCCAGCATACCTGTCTTCTTAATGTATAGTATAAAAGAAAAAGTGTTTGGACACATTTGCTGCAGATTCAAAGAAACTATCCATGTTTCTCCAAGCAAACAAATGATCCAAATGTTTTGGGCAAATTCAGAATCAGCCATGATAGTGAAGTTACTCATAGGTCACCAACTGATTTGGCAACTGAGAAACACCACAAGGGGCCACACAGGTGGTCACATCTGGCTGATGGTTTCCCTCCAGCCCTAGAAAGGAACCACCAAACCAGCTCCCACTGCTCAACCACCTGCTCCTCCCCATTGTGGACATTTTTTTCCTGAACTCACCATGTCTCGATTTCAGAGCTTCCCTGGTGTCCTCTCACAGCTCCCAACAGCACAGCTCAGAGCAGGAAGCACAGAACTATCCAAGCCAGCACAGTTGCAGCAAGCTTGCAGAGAGCAACAGGAAGATCCCACCTCTTTGTCTGACTGGCAGGTCCACCTGGATGCCTGATTGGCCAGTGAATTTTCCTCAAGGTTAAAGTGTGCTTCCTGTCCAGGGTCAGTCCTTTCCAGATCTCAGGAGTGGTTTGCACCTCATTAGCATTTGTGGCTCTCCTCCAAGAGAAATTTCACCTCACCCAGCCCTGGGGGAGAACTCACCATTCCAGCTCAGGCTATTCAGACACTTAATCCAACCCCCCTCTGTGAGCATTGATCCTCCACTTACCAGGACCTGACTTCAAATCTTGCCTGAGCTTTCCTCACAGCCATGAATAGCTTTCATAGGTGCAGTGGAGGTATCAGTCTGACCCAGAAATGGGAGAGTGCCCAGTCAATTAACATTCAAGAAGGATTTTAGGAAACAATAGTTTTGTTTTGTGGCTTCAGGCTGGGCTCAGGGAAACTGCAACTCCCTTTCACCAGACAGTTGGTATGAAACAACACTGGGAGAAAAGCCAGAAACATAAGGGAAACACTGTTGAGCACTATTGTGAACCAGCACATCTTCATCAGTGATGAAGCAGAGGAAAACCACACTTGTATTAGTACAGGTTCTCTAGATGAACATATCTTAAACCATAGAGAGAATGAATCTCTCTATACATATAGAAAGGATATTTAATAGAATGTCCCAATGAAGGCTGTTGGCCATGGGAAAAAGCAAAAACTGGTCGATTTCATGTTACAGAAAATTACAGCTGATCTTCAGTATATACTACAATTTTGAAGAAATAAGTACTTACTAATGTCGTGAGTAGAAGTTATAATAGTCCTAACAGTCTGACTTTTGTGGATGTTTCCCCACTCACATAACAAAATCCTTCCATGACATCTTTGATGACAGTCATATTTTCAGAACCCTTGTCTTCACTTTAGTTTTATTTTGGCCCCTTAGAGGACTCTTCTCTGAGGCACCATAAATGCTGTGCTTTTTTACCACTGCTTTGGTCGGTATAAAAATGTAGGATAATCCATTTTACAAACACCAAAGAATACAGATATCCTCTCAAGGCTGACTAGTGTGCCAGCCCACTCCTATTCATCTTGCCACTGCATCAAGAGTGTTGGATTCACGGAGCATTTGTGAGAAATCTAAGAATGGGAAGGGTGCCGCCAGTGATGGCACACACCGTTAATCCCAGCACTTGGGAGGCAGAGGCAGGCAGGTTTCTGAGTTCCAAACCAGCCTGGTCTACAAAGTGAGCTCCAGGACAGCCAGGGCTCCACAGAGAAACCCTGTCTCGAAAAACAAATAAACAAAAAAAAATGAAAAGAAAAAAGAATGGGAAAGACTAAATACAGGAGTGTAAGACACATTGCCATACAACCATTTCTTCAAATGAGTTAAGGAAGGTAGTTCAGGTACTTGTGGTGGCCATGCAAACCAGAGGATCTGAATTCCATTAAAAGGATCCTTGAAGAAGCCCTAAGATACTGATTGGAACTAATACTCTGTGTGAGTTATGTGATTATATACAGATTCATGGAGCATGCTCAGGAATGAGAGACACCATTATGCAAATCATCCTCTATGGATTTGCTATATCTATCCCTTTGATATAACCTGGTCTCTCACACCATGTAAACAAGACTATAAAATTCCCAACACAGGCATCCTCAAGTACATACACACATGCACACACACACAAACACACAAACACACACACAAGCACACAAGCAGAGAGAGAGAGGGGGGAGAGAGAGAGAGAGAGAGAGAGAGAGAGAGAGAGAGAGAGAGTAAACACAGACATACACAAAACACAGACAAACACAAAAGTTCCTGCCACATCAGGAACTTTCTCGTCAGTCAAGTGCTTTACCTACTTTCTACTGAAACTGGCATGAGATGTGCTTTAAATCACAACTTCAAAAGATGGTCTCTCTTTTTGTGTAAGTTAAAGAAGCCTTCAGAGTTTACAGAGTAGGGGAAATTTGATTTAAATCAACATATGTATAAAAAGTTTAGGTTAACAACACAAAGTTTAGGATATTTAAATTCCACTTTCATCATACAAAATTCACACTGAGTTGAGACCGAATAGAAAGAAGAGAAGAGTACCATAGACTATGAAGGACATCCATTACTAGGGAACTCCCTGGAAAACTATTGAGAAGCCATCTGACAAGTGTTACTATTTGATGCTGGGAAAGGCCTATGTGCTGTTCTCACTATATGTATTTAGTGATAAACTGTGATGCATGATGATCTCAAACTAATTGTGTCCTGCCTGAAGATATTCTTCAATGTTTTTCTTTCTGCTCCAACTCCTGGGTGCTGGGGTTATATACATGGACACTGAGTCTATTTGTACAGTACTTGTGAATCAGATCAGGTCTTTGCCCACATTAAACAAAAACTCTACAAATGATCATCCCTGTCAATATCTTTTTCAATTAAATAAGAATGCAAGAGAAAAACATCCTATAAAGAGCAGTACACATGATAAAATCTACACTGGAAAGGTGGATAACAATAAACACTTATATAGAACATAACAATTAAAATTCTATCATTTATTGATTAAGAAAAACCAATAACATGTGAGTGTTTGGCCTGCTGAATGTTTTTGTACCACACACATACAATTCCCACAGAGACGATAAGCAGGCATCAGATTCCACCAGAATTTGAGTTAAAGAGGTTTGTAGCTGTTATATGAGTCCTGTTAGACTGCAACAAATTTTGTAAATGGAGAACACATCTCTACTGCCCACACTACACTTGACTTTTGTCTTTCCAACCAAGTGTTCTGGATCACTCCCAATCAAAGAGTGAAAATTTGGAAACTTATAGTCACAGGTACATGAGGTAGATATTCTAATTGTCTTAAGTGGCCACAAATTCATACAAGGCTCCAGTGAGTTCAGGAACCCTTCACAGGATCACTGATTGTCAGTTTGAAACAGATTTGTCACCTCACATCTAGGATAATAATGCAGATTAGGCCCATCAGATGACATATACAATTGAGAAAACCCTCCTTATTGTGAATGTGGGTAAGAGAAAGGTGAACATCTGGGTCAACAATGTTGGGAGGAACCTTACTAGTAGGAGGACTGGATAGAGCCTGCCTCAGGGTTAACATGCATCTGGTAGAGAGTGTGTCTCGCCAAGATTATGAGGGTTAGTTAATGCTGGTCTTTTACTCTTGGCGATCTCATAGCATACTGAAGAAGAGTTTCTTCCAGTGCTTTGTTCTTGTGAAGATCCTTAGAAAGAATCTCATTACTGAAAGTGACAGTGAATGAGAGAGTCAATGTGTGGGACAAGAAACATTGTGCAACTCCAGCCTGGTGCTGTAATATCAAGGGTAAAAAGAATCTACTATCGCCTGGTCTTCATGTGAGTGGGGCTGCCAGGTCTTGTCCTACAGAACCTAAGACATCTGATTTTCTACTCCTCACTTAATATTGAATCTCTACCTGATGTCCTGCAGCTCCCTTTCACCAGATGAACTAGACTACAGTTCTATAAACTAAGGTTCGTACATAATAGTCTTCAAGTTCTAATTACACAGAACTAGGCATCTTTAAAATCTTGGGATCTCCAAGTCAACTTCATCTTTACTGCTTCTAGTTTAAATGTCTAAGATTTACACATGATCTTCTGGGCTCTTCCAAAGGCTTTGTGTCACTTCTCCAGCCATGCCTTCTGTAGCACTCTAGTCTCTGGTAGACTTCACTCCACTGCTGCTGCTGTTCTTAGTAGACATTCCATGATACTGGCATCGTCAATACTATGGTGACATCTGATGCAACTAGGCTTCACCAATAGCCTCTCATAGGCTCTCTTCATGGTGACAAAGCTCACCTTCTTTACAAGAATCCTCTATATCTTAGCCATCAACTGCAACTGAGGCTGCACCTTCACCACTGGCCTACCCTGGCATCTCACAGTACCAAGCCTTAGCTGCTCTCCATGAACATTTCATACCTTCAAAACCCATACCACCTAGGTCATTCTTACTTGTTACCAACCCAGCTCCAACACAAGTGATAACTTTGGCTATCTCTGGAACACAGCTTCTTTGTGATCTGAGAAAACACTTACCAGAAGATTTCATCTCATTGATGCTGGTCTCTTTTTTAGCAATGCTAATTTCTTATCTCCAGCTAACCAGCATCAATTGTCTCAGTAGTCCCTTCTATTCTTGACTCTAATGCCATAGCAACATGGCAGAAGCCACCTATTTCTGCTGTTTGCTGTTGCTAGAACATACAGCCCCTTATTCTCTTATCAGATTTCTGTTTTCCAACTTTCTCACTCCTGGAGTTTGCCCAGTAGATTGACCTTGAACACAAAGATCTTCATGCCTCTGTCTCCTGAATGCTGGTGTTAAAGCTTTGTACCACCATGCCTGGGCTTCTTTTCTTCACCTAGAACTTATTCTGTTCAAAACTGACCTTGAACTCAGAGATCTACCTGCCTTTTTTTCCATGGATTAAATCTGTGCATCACCATGCCTGTGCCTAAGTTTTCATGACCACTATTCCTGAACATTCAGATCAAAACCCTGTGTCTTCCAGCCTCAGTATCAGGATCACATGTGGGCCTTCTATTTTTGGATTGTAGGTCATTCCAGAATAAAAGTCCAAACTATTCCTTGTTCAATTGCAAACACAAACAAGATTATGTGGGTGGAATCTTTTCCTGAGATCACCATTCTGTTAATATCTTTATTTCCTTGAACAGAGGTTTCAGCTCCATTTCACTTCCTGGGGTCCATTTTTTATCATTTAAACCATATATTTTATTTCGATTCTGTCTAAGTTTGCTATGTTTGAACAGCATGCTCTTCATGAGACTAAATCAGAAAATAAAGACCTTGCTAGGATTTTTAGAAACTGCCTTTGTCAATGCAATTAATATACATCTCCTTATATTAGCCACAGGTAGACTCTTCAGACAAGGGCATAAAACAGTCACATTCTCCACCAGAATACCACAAAAATAGTCTCTAGTCCACAGGCTGAAATTCTTCTCTGCTGAAATATCTTAGGCCAGTTCTGTACAGTTCAAATCACTCTCAACAACAAAGTATTCTATATTCTTATTAGAAAAGCCCATTAAGTCCCACTTAAAGCATTCCACTGCATTCCAAATCGACATTCTTCTAAACAAAAGCATAGCCAGGCCTAACACGGCAATACTCCAGTCCCTGGTACTAATTTCTGTCTTCATTAGAGTTTCACTGCTGAAAACAGGACCATGACCCAGGAAACAAGTATAAAGACAATGTTTGTTTGGAGCTGGCTTACAGGTTCAGAGTTTCAGAGCATTACCATCAAGGTGAGAGCATGGCAGCATCCAAGTATGAGTGGTGCAGAAACTCAGAGTCCTCTCTCTTCATCTGATGGTCATTAGGAGAAGACTGGCTCTCCGGTGGTTAGGAAAATGATCTCATTTTCCCAGCCTTCCAGTGACACACTTCCTCGAACTGGCCACACCTACGCCAACAAGGCCATAACTCCTAATAGTGCCATTCTCTGGATCAAGTATATTCAAACCAACACTAGTTGACACATTAATTTTCTGTTCAACAGCAGTAAATATTGTACTACATGAAATGCTAAATTACTGTGTAAATGCTAGATTTCCTGAAATAAGCTTGGGAAATTAGAGAGCTTTAGAGTTGAATACAATTTCAAATCATAAACATATGTTACTCTGATATAATAACTTTTATATTTCTGAAAATCCATAAAGAACTTGTTTTTTTCTCTGAAAGCCGTGCATGAAATGGATTACAGTCCTAGAGAAAAAGACTGATAAACAATACTCTTGATGCTCCAATACCACAGAAAAAAATTTTAAAAATGCCTTGAACAGTATATGAAATCAATAAACCCTTAAATTTTTCTATTATGTGAAATTTGTTTTATGTATTCAATATCTCAATATTGAGTGTTTTAAGAATCAAATGATACAATGGTATTTCATTCAACTTTTTGATTCATAACCTTTGGTACCATAAAATTTTTATTAACACATACTGAATAATATCCATAACACAGGATCCTAGTCATAATACCTTCATTCAAAATTATGTTTCAAAACATACAAAATAATCTTTGGAAACTAACATAGTAAAAGAACATATAATAATAAAGAAAGAATCATTAAGAAATACATGAAAAAGCCAATATACAATGCCACCTGACATGATATATGTCTATATAAATTGTGTAATAATAATTTTACTTGAAAATGATTATCTGTGTTTCTGTGAGAGAATTTATGTAATTAGAAAGAAAAATTTTAAAACATGATAACAGGAAGAACTTGTTTAAGTCAAACAGTACAAAAATGTTAATTTCATTATTATTGATGTCGAGTCTTAGTGCAAAGAACATACATGGGTTGGTTGATGGCTCCTTGCACATATGTAGCAGAGGACTTGCTTTTTTGTCCACAGTGGGATATCATGATACTAATCCTGTAGAAACATGATGTCCCAGGGAAAACGGTTGCTGGGGGTGTGGGTAGGCTATAGGAAGTATGGAGTTTTCTGGGGAAGTGAGGATGGGGTGGTGATAAAGTGGTAGAGGGTTGGGAAAGCATCCTCTCAGAGGCCAAAAAGAGGGGAGACATGGTACAGAACTCTGGGATGGGGAACCAAGGGAGAGAGGCCATATTTGGAATGAAAATAAATAAAATGATTAAAAAATTTTAAATTCTAATATTATAAGCAATGAGAAAATTTTTAGTAATGATATTTCCATGATTTTGTAGAAAATGGTTTTAAAAGTTCCAATTGCTAATGTTTATCAAACATGATAATTATTTAAAGATACATTTCATTTAAATTTATGTATCCATACCAAAATATATAAATTAATACAATATACCACACAACCAGATTATTATCCTCTAGGCTCATTTGCACATCAATTTGATGTTACCTTCTAGTGTAACAGTTAATATGTCAATTTACTTTAAAAGGTATCAGATTTCTCTTAACACCTCAGTCTTCTAATTCTTTGCCATCCTTTAAGTGATGTCTGAGCACTGAGGTCTTTTTTCCACGTGAAGTGTGTTTCATCTGTCCCACAGTCTCCCAGTACATCTGTTACTATTAGGTATGTGAATTCGAACCCAACGTATTGAAAGCACACTAAGTGGTGACACACTGAAAATGTTAAAAGAGTGATTGATGTGTTATATAATTTTCACTTATTCCTAATGTTTCAATGGTTAAAACAGGACAGAATTCCACAGTTTGAATATGCAACTACATATTTTTAATTACTGACATTGAAGCAGGAAAAATTGACTTACCTAAAATCAATGAGATGATTATAATGATTTTCCCCTAGCAAGAGAGATTAGAGATAAAAGCAAGAGAGATTAGAGAAAACTCACTCTGTGTTTGATTTTTGCTTTGCAATGTCCAGTCAAGGAACAGTCCTGAAAAGTTGCAAGACACCCTATCCTGCACTGGGCAGCAGAGAAAGGATTGCGTGCTCAAAGTAATTCTCAATTACATACAAAGAGGCAAGCCTCAGCTACAGGCAACATTCCTGTGAATAGAAATAAATAAACAACAGGACTTGAAAAAGATGTAAAGAAATACTTAGTGACCTGGAATTGTAGAGGAATGAAAACAAACAAGAATTTAGAGCAGTGATGTATTTGAAATTAATAATTGGCATTTTAAAAAGTGAAGATATAAAGAATTAAGTAGTGTTCCTTCTGTTTTTCTTTTCTGGAATGATTCAAAGAATATTGGTCTTAGCTCTTCTTTGAAGATCTGGTAAATTCTGCTCTAAAACTACCTAGCCCTTACCTTTCCTGTTTTGTTTTTTTTTGTTTGTTTGTTTTTTGTTTTGGGGGGGGAGGTTTTTAATGACTGCCTTGATTTCCTTAGAAATTATGGGACAATTTAGATAATTTCCCTGATCTTGATTTAACTTAGGTTTGTGGTATCTGTCTAGATGATTATCCATTTCAGCTAGATTTTTCAGTTCATAGAAAGATCTGATGATTTCAAAATTTTTTCTCAGTTTCTCTTCTTATTTTTGGTTATTCGAGACAAGGTTTCTCTGTGTAGTCCTAGCTGTCCTGGAGCTCAATTTGTAGACCAGGATTGCCTCAAACTCAGAAATCTGCCTGATTCTGCCTCCCAAGTGCTGGAATTCAAGGCTTATGCCAGTTTCTCTTGTTATGTCTCCCTTTTCTTTCTGATTTTTAAAAATATGTATACTGTCTCTGTGCCTTCCAGTTTCTGTTTTTCTATCTTGTTGATTTTCTCAAAGAACCAGATCTTGGCTTTTTTGATTCTCTGTATTGTTCATTTTATGTCTAATTGGTTGATTTCTGCCCTGAGCTTATTTTCCACTGTCTACTTCTCATAGGTGTTTTTGCTTATTTTTGTTCTAAAGATTTCTGGTGTACTGTTAAGTTGCTAGGGTAGGATATCTCTGGTATCTTTATGAGGGCACTTAGTGCTATGAATTTTTGTCTTACCACTGCTTTCATTGTGTTCCATAAGTTTGAGTATGCTGTACATTCATTTCCATTGGATTTTAGAAAGTCTTTCATTTCTTTATTTCTTCCCTGAACAAGTTATCATTGAATAGAGAGTTGTTCCATTTCAATGTGTATGTGGCTTTCTCATGATTCTGCTGTAATTGAAGAATAGCCTTAATCTGTAGTGACTTTATAGGATGCATGAGACAATTTCAGTCTTCTTTTATCTGTTGAGGCTTGCCTTGTGACAGATTATGTGGTCAATTTTGGAGAAAATGCCATGAAGTGCTGAGAAGAATAATTTATATATGTATATTTGAATAATTAATATATATTCATACATATACCATATATACATATGTTAATATATATACATACATATATAATTGTTTTAGGTTGAAATATTCCATATAGAAGAGTCAGAAAGAACTTAAGGAGATAAAGAGGATTGTAACCTCATTGGAAAAAAAACAGTGTCAACTAACCTGGACACTTCAGAGACTATAGAGTGTAAGCCAAAAACCAAGAAGCACACAGAGGTTGCTTAATGGCACCAGGCATATGTGTAGTAGAGGATTGTCTTGTCTGTCCACAAATCGAGAGAATGCATTTAACCCTTTAGACACTTAGTGCTCCAGGGAAAAGTAATGCTGGTGGAAGTTAGATTCTGGTGTGTGGGTAGGTGGGTAGGAAGTGAGAAGGGAGATGGGGAGAAGAACTCAGAGGAGAGGGACCAGGGAAGAAGGGAACTTTGAAATATAAAAAAATTAATTAAATGTTTAAAAAGGAATAAAAAGAAACATCATTGAAAAAACATATACCTACATTGACTTTCAAAAAGATGAGACGGTTACCTATCAGAGAAAATGGCATTAATACAATAATCTTTGACCTGGCTGCTATGTACAATGTTAGCTGCTGTGATCTGTAACATGACACAGAGCTACAGCCAATAGCCTGTGTCTCAATCATCTGAACTGACTTACCTCTGAAAGTGTATTGGACATATCTCCAAAGTTAGAAATTCCATATTGCTTGGAACAGGATCAAGTCCCCAAATTATGTATCTATCAATGTTGTCTGTCTTCATTCACACAACATTAATAAATACATGTTGCCAAAATACAAAATCACTCTCCCTGTCACCATCAGTTCTGTTTTTGTGTGTGTGTGTGTGATGGTGACTCCAGGGTAAGTGATTGGAAGCTATGTTATTAAAACAGGCATCTCAAAAAAAGTAACATATTTAAAAAGTACATCACTTGCTTCCCTGTTCAATTTAGGGAGAAAGAACAAACCTTGGCATTAATCACACTTTGTGTTAAATGGAAGCTGACTACTTCAAGGCTGGGCCCCACCATAAATTTCATTGTATGGAAACACACTCTCTTTCCCGAGCTCTTCGATAACGGCCAGCAGTTCTGTGTATTTACTCTGAGGCACTTGGCTATTTCCAGTTCCCTGGGTGTAGCCCAGCGATGGAGGTCCATAGTCACTCAGCAGCTGGTGACCTAATGCATGTAGAAGGTGAGTGGACACCACGGGGTTGAGGGCAGCGGCTGGCATGTGGGCAGTCAAGTTCGGCTTGTACGACCTCCCCGTTGGCAGAGCCTGGCCCCACGTCCCCGCACCCATCCGAGCCCACGCAAATACGGCCGTCCCTCCCCCTGCCACTGCCACAGTATATAACCCGTACATCGGGCGCCTAAAGAGAATTTTTAAAAGTAATCTTTAATTGTGTGCAGAGTGATTTCTCCCTGGGAAGGCATATTAAATCTGAGACAGCTGTATCTTAAACCTTTTAGAAAAATGATTCCAAGAAAAGCTATCTTGACTCAGGTCAGCTTGTTGCCAGACTGTTGCTCCCCTGGGAAGTTACCTTGCTTTCCCCTTGATTGAACTTCCTGAGTTTTTTAGTTAAAAGGCTGAACCACAACAGAGTTTTTAAGTTACCCATTGGAGTCAAGTAGTGAACTGTCCAGTGCAGCAACAGGAAAAGGATTTGCATGTGAAGCATGGCTTCTGCCTTCAGACCAGAACTTGAGGAACAGGTTATTGGGTACACTGCACAGTGAAATAGGACCGGCAACAGCTACATCACAGATTAAAGTTTTAGGGGGTCAGTTGTAGGGGAGCACTATTATGAAGAGCTGATACAAGCAGGGTTAGTGATTTTGTAATTTCTCAGCATGTATTAATTCATGTATGTGAAGAAAAACAGACCAGATTGTGGGGGTGTACAGTTTGGGTATGTTAACTTAAGCCAGTGGATATTGAATTACCAATTAGGACACTGCCCTGTGGAGATATGTGGAATGCTCACTGATACAGTTAAGTCAGCTCAGAAATTTGAGACACAAACCATTGGCTGTCCTGTCTGTCAACAGTAACATTGCACATAGGGACAAGGTCTTATTAATGCCATTCTCCCTACTAGGGAACACCTGCTCTTTTTCAAAGTTAATATACCTATGTATTTTTTCATATTTATTCATCCTTTTAAGAAGTCAATTGCTGGTGTTTCTTTTTGAATTTCATTTTCTTTATGTATCACTGCTCTAATCTCTTGTTTGTTTCTATTCTCCAAAGTTTCCTCATCATTAAGAATTTCATTCCTTTTGCTCAGAGGCTTTGATATTTGTTTCTGTTTAGAGCAGTGTCTTCTATAGCTGAGACTTTGGTCATTATATGTAGTTAAGGCTTGCTTTTATAAGAGTAAAAATTAAGAACAACTTGGCAAAGACTGCAGGACAGCTTGCTGAGCTTGCTGAGAATAGCCATAATAAAAATATCAAGCCCCTCTAGGGACGAGATGACCAGAAATGGAGAAACAACCAAAGACATATCTTGACCAGTCTAAACATGCCCAAGTGAGTAATGGGCCACCTGGTGTTTATCCTAGAAGGTCTGAGGCTTTATGGTCAAAAATAGTGGGCCATCCAACCTGTCAAAATGATTGCTTACGCAAAGTGCTGATGTTTGAAATATCCAATCATATGTAACCACGCCAGAATTTCCCACTTTTCCCTTCCCCCTTGTGCCTCCCCCTATAAAAGTTCTAAACTTCCTGGGGTCTTCATCGAAATTCTCTCCCCTGCGTGGGATGAGTTTTGATCCAAGGGCCCTCGTTAGTAAATTGCCTTTTGCTATTTTGCATCAAGTCAGTCTCTCGTGTCTCCTTGGGTGTGCGGTGATTGGGACTTGAGTTGGGGTCCTCTTTCTGGGTCCTTACACTTTGAAGACCTAATCCTGCCTCTGCTGCACTATGCCTTCAAGTCAGTCATACATCTCCTTTCAGGCTGGGCCCTACTGCTCAGTGTGAAGGAAAAGAAATTAGTGAATGAGTGT
>NW_021614430.1:0-4671 GCF_004785775.1 Grammomys surdaster | reverse complement strand
TTTTTTTTTGTGGAAATTACAAATAAAGAGGGACCTGTGTAACAATTGAGTTTCAGTGAAAAACTCTGAAGCTGGTGCAGTCACCGTACAGAAAGGCTGTGGGGGAAAGAAAGTGGGAGGTTTCCTGTTTTGACAGTAGTTGGCTTCAGTAATGAGTACTCAGGCAATCAATTTTACATGGTCAGTAAAAGTCCAAACTGGCCATTTTGGGAAGTTCACAAACCAGGGCAATCAAGAATTGGGATGTGGAACTGAGTTTATTTTTAGAAACAAAATTTCTGTAGTTACACTAGTTCAACCAGCACGGAAGATCTGTACAAACTGGTGTCACTGTGCATAACAGGATTGTTATATTTTTGTCTGAAAGTGCACAACTTGAGAGAAAAGTAAGAGTAATATTTGGTGTGCACTAATACATATGTCTAGTCCTTGAACAATATTGGACCATAAAGCCTGTTCAAACTTTTTAAGTAATTTTTGAGATTATCATTAATTATTTGAACTTTCTCATTTCTTCTTACTGCTAAGTCTCAAACCCTAGGACAAATGGCTGAGTTGCCTGTCTACCAAAGAAAAGTAGATGTGGCTGTCAGTCCTGCATGACATTCCTCAATTCCTACCTGTTACAAGGTGTGCCCGGTAGAATTGTCCTCTAGCCCAGAGGTTGGTCTGTCTCTCAACTGCCTTTCCTTATGTAATCCAACCATTTTGTTAATTGATGTTTTTTATCTATCATTTACCCTCCTGAATGATAGGCTATTTCTCTTCACTGGTGATAGGTCATTCCTTTGCCTTTGAAATAATCCAGTTGAATCCAGATTAGATTACATTAAATGCAGGTTTATTGGGGAAGTCACTTTGGGAGGGTGGATGAGGGGAAGAGAAAGACTGAAAGGGTGTATGCACAGACAGAGAAGGGAAGGAAAAGAGCAAGAGGAGACCCAAATGTCTGGATTGTATAGGAAAGAGCCTCCATGAGAAGTCAGCCCAGCCCCTAGGCTGGAAAGTTCAGGGTTGGGGCAGGTTATGCCAGATATGGACTGAGGGGTGTTGGGAACACCTGGAGGCCAGGTCTGCTATAATATGTAAAATATACACCTCAGTACCTTGTCTAGAACACTAACCTCATGATCTGATTCTACGCTCTATCCTCTACCCTCTTCTCTCTCCTTACTTGGCTTGGATCATGGCCAATCTGAAATTTCCAAGATGCCCCTATGTCTTGCTATGCTTTCCCATTTATCTATAATAAAATGTCTACTGCACCATAACAAGGAGAAGCCATGCCTTTTCATTTCTTTTGTTTGTTTGTTTGTTCTTCGAGACAGGGTTTCTCTGTGTAACCCTGGCTGTCCTGGACCTCACTCTGTAGAAAAGGCTGGCCTCGATCTCAGAAATCCACCTGGCTCTGCCTCCCAAGTGCTGGGATTAAAGGCGTACACCACGACTGCCCGCCCATGCCTTTTCATTTCCCTTTTCACTCACCTCTCATTGACCAATTCTTGCTTTCAAATTAATGGCCACAGTTTGCTTTAATTGTGGCTACTGTTTGATTTGACAGAAGTTTGGCTACAGGACTTCCCAGCTACCAGGTAGAGATGGCTCCACTGTATATTGAGTATGTAATGTAATGTGCATACAAAGGACTCTGTGCCTTGGAAGAGTAACAGGAAGTACTCTGGGAGACTGGAAAGTTCTACTAAAATACAAATTTCCCAGAGGAGGGCTCTGTCTGTCCCTAGGGTGGAAGGGTCGAACTTGGAAGGCCTCAGCTGTCTGAGTCATTTGATCTCTGATCCCCTAGTAGAGGAGCTACTTCTGTCCTAAGGCCCAGCTTGGTTTTCTAAGCTAACGAGGGGCTCTGGGCAGGCCTGGCAATCAGGAGCACCAGTGGGAGGTAGCTTGCAGGTTCTTTCCAGGACTGTCCTGATAGAGCTGAAGAGAGCAGCAAGGGAGACCACAAGCCATGTCATGGTGAGTATGGGGGGCACTGTCCCCAGGCCAGGAGGTCTGCTGAGTCCTAATCTGATTGGATTGAAATAGCCTGTGGGTGAGACTGTGGTTCATTTGGTCCATGTGTTGACTTGGGCAGAGGCCCTTGGCCTTTTACCCAACCTGAGTGTGGATTCCCTGGATGAGTGGGTGAAAGGGTGGATGGGATGAGATGTGACAGCAAGACACTGAGGCCCTGGCAGTGAAAATCTTATAATATCACTTTCCACTGTGCACACACAAGCATTGCTTTGCTGTGCAATAGGAAGACATACTGGAAATCTGAAGGTCTGGTTTCTAGAAGGTTTGAATTCATTTCTCATTCAGTTTTGTGTGACAACTTTTATAAATAGTTTTGAAAGTGGTATAAAGGAGTTGATGGGATCATCCTTTGGTAATACTTGATCAGAATCCTTTCACCTTTCCACTAACACCATGTACCTTGGCATGATTCAGGGTAGAAAAGGAGTTGCAGAGATGCAGAGATTTCCTAGGTGTGCATGGTGGTGGATAATTGTTATACTTGAAGTAAAATTGCACATATTTAGTGAATGTATCTGATGCATTTGGAAATATTACCTACATCCATATAACATCATTTCATACCACAAAAAACAAACAAACAAACAAACCAGGAAACCATGTTCTCTATGGATTCTTTTTTGAACAATTTATTTATTTATTTTATTATTTATTTATTTATTTATTTATTTATTTATTTATTTTTATGTATGTGAGTACACTGTGGCTGTCTTCAGAAACACTACATGAGAGCATCAGATCTCATTACAGATGGTTGTGAGCCACCATGTGGTTGCTGGGAACTGAACTCAGGACCTCTGGAAGAGCAGTCAGTGCTCTTAACCACTGAGCCATCTATCCAGCCCTTTCTTTATACATTCTTATACTACCATGTTTATGTGTGTCTACAGTATACAGAGTTCTCATAAAATGACAGACTTGCTATGAATGCCGGAAATGTCTTCAGCATATTTTCCAGGCACTTGAAAGTAACTTAAAGAAGTATCAGAATTCTCATGCTTGTTCCATTTAGATTCACGGTGGCCTAAATTATTAAATAACCTAACTTCTCATTAGTAGATGACAAGCTGCATGCCTCAGGAGGACCCTGAGCTATATGAACAAAGACAAAGCAATGGTTAGAGGATTGTACACTTATAAAGGATTACACTCTCACAATCAGTGCTGTATCCCTTACAAAACAGCATGTAACTACAGCTTAGGCACTGTCAATCTGCCCAATTCTTTCTCCCATCTGATTTTAATATGTAGTGCACTCTCATTTGTCAGGTGAACATTAGAGTTACAGCCACTTTGTCTACACTGCCGGTAGGAATAGAAAATGAAGGGCAGAAAGAACACAAAATCTAGCTGACAAAATCACCTTTAAATGGTTGTTATAACATCTTAAGTTGGTTTATGATTTTTTTGTAGCAAGACTAGTTTCAGAGATGAAAAGCAAATGTGCTCTTATAGATAGGATACACTAAAAACACAGACCTGCTTTATTTTGATGGTCTGACAGCTTTCTGCCAATGAAACATATTGCATGAAATAGGGAAAATGACATTAAGAGACAGACTGACTTGTTTTGTTTGAATTTAAAGAATGATAATAAATTATAGTTGAATCAAAATGTAATAGTCTTTGTAATAGTCATTTAGGGTCTTTTTTATGTTGATTTGTTTGGTTTTTTTTTTTTTTTTGATCAAAAGCCAAACTGAGATGATGACACTTTGATTCTTGTTTTGAAGAATGTGTTTAAACATTCAGCATTTTTATATATCAGTTTGTATATGTTTAACATAATATAAAATTAATGTAGACATACTGTATGATATTACATATGTCATTTAATTTATTTTTATACTTGTTTAAACAATAGTTTTCCTTAAAGAGAAACAAAGGTATTCTTTTGGAATTAAAGGAACAGGAAACTCTGTAATTCCACAATCCAAAATCATGAGAACTCATACAAGAAAATAACCTGGGATTGTTTCCTGCATGATACAGATTTCACATTGCTGAGAGCAAACTTGATTTAACAGATGTAGACAGGGCCCAAGAATGAGCTTACTGTAAACTCCTGTGTGATCCTCACTTTCTAAACAGACAAAATGAGAACTGGATCTGTCAAAGTCATTCCTCCCTGGGCTTCCCAATTTTGTGTCTCTGTGTACATCATTGCTTCCCTCCTTTGCATTTACAATTAGGAAAATTGAATTAATGTTTTTAAATTGGACTAAATTCTTCTCTCACACAATGTATTCTGACTACTGTTTTTGCTCCAGGTAATCCTCATAAGTCTAGCCTACTTTACCTCTTCACCAGATCCACTCTCCCTGCTCCATTTCCTCTTCAGAAAAGAACATACCTCCAAGAGGAGACAGCCAAATAAGACCAAAGACACAAAAGGCAATAGACCTCATACTGATTCTGGACAGGGCAACTCAATTGGAGGAAAAGAAGCTGAAAGGGTTTATGGCTCCATGGGGAGAGCAACAATACCAACCAACCAAATCTCCCAGGGTCTAAACCACAATCCTGAGAGCAAATAGGGAGGGACCCATGGCCACAGCTGCATATGTAGGGGAGGATGACATTGTCAGTCATAGGTGGGTGAGGAAGTCCTTGGTCCAGTGAAGGCTGGATGCCCCA
>NW_021614429.1:2125-2824 GCF_004785775.1 Grammomys surdaster | reverse complement strand
TGAGGAGGGGAGCCAGGAGGGTAGCAGAGGCAGAGAGAGAGAGAGAGAGAGAGAGAGAGAGAGAGAGAGAGAGAGAGAGAGCAGAGAAGTAGAAGGGAGAGAGAGAGGAGTAGGGGAGTGGAGACCTGCCATGACCACATGGAGAGAGCTGGAAGGGAAGGGGGGAGGGGCAAGGGGCAGAGAGAACCTGCAGGTGAGGGACCAAGGGCTCAAAAGAGTGAGGAGGTGGCAAACAGCCCCTTTTATAGTGGGCACGCCTACCTGGCTGTTGCTAGGTAACTGTGTGGAGGAGCATACCTGGCTGTTGCCAGATAACTGTGGAGGTGGAGTTTAGACAGAATACTAACAAAAGGAGAGTGCAGTAGACTTCTCCATGAGAATGAAGTTCTGGCTTATATTTCATTGTCTAGTCACTGTTCAGCACAGCAGTAGAAGATCCCAAGATTGAGAGGGATTACATGTCATTCTTGGATGTCTATCCTGCCACTGAAGCCACCACTGATTAACCAGCAAGGGAAGGCCATCCTGATATCTAGGGGAAATGACTGTTCTAGGCCACGTGCCACAACTTGGAAGTAGGAAGTGGGTTTACTTATCGAATAAAATCTGAGGGTGCAGGCAGGTGTGTGTGTGTGTGTGTGTGTGTGTGTGTGAGAGAGAGAGAGAGAGAGAGAGAGAGAGAGAGAGAGAGAGAGAGAG
>NW_021614429.1:0-2115 GCF_004785775.1 Grammomys surdaster | reverse complement strand
GAGAGAGAGAGAGAGAGAGAGAGAGAGAGAGAGAGAGAGAGAGAGAGAGAAAAGAGAAGGTGAAAGGGGAGGCAGGGAGGGACAGAGAGACAGAGGGACAGATGGAGAGGACTCACCAGCTTCACTTGCATAGAATCTGCCATGATCCGTACATAGGATTTGAGGATGTCATAATGGAACGCTGGTGTCAACATCCAACGATGCTGGAACCACTTATGTCCATTTAAAAAATAAAAATAAAACAAACCATGTCCTGGGCAAGAATTAGTTACATGTGTGATCCCAGGCATTAGTGGGATCAGAGGAAAGAGTTGGGATAATCTGAGAGGGGCAGATAGTGGAAGTTCTAGGATGATGGAGTAAGAAGAAAATCCTAAACAGGTATAGAATTGGGTAACAGTTTTCAGGATTGGGTCATTAAATCTGATGGGATCAGCACAGACGTGACTAAAGCTGAAGAGGTCTCATTTGCAGACTCCAGTTTATAGTATTTGTATGTGCACACGGATGTGGGGGCAAGCATCCACACAGGCTGTGATAGTAAAAGAGAGGAACTCAGGACAGGAGGATGGGCAATGTGGCACATGGGACATGAGAGTGGAAAGAGGCCACAGGGAAGCTCGGAGGTCACAAGGAGGGCATGGGATGGGGGAAAAGAAGGAGAAGGTAGAAAGCTCAAAACATAACTTTCTTTAAAAACTCCATGACAAAAACATAATAGTGTTTATGCTCGATGGAAGTAGAAAACATTTTTTTTTTAATGGAGTTGAAGGCTGCATAGGTTGGAGGCCAAATAAAAATGGGGCCAAGAGTGTTTATAGATAATAAAGATGAGTTGCAGAGAAGAAACAGAGCACCAGGCAGCTCTAGTCATCACTAGGAAGGCCTGGGCAGTGGCTCAGGGGTTAAGAGATTCTTCTCCCAGAGGAGCCAAGTTAAATTCTCATCATCACTGCACATAGAAATTCGAAGAGAGAAAAGAAGATCTATTAGGAATATGTTAGCAATCAGAAAATATAACTGTGATGTGACCAGAGACCTGCCTTACAGTTACATACAAAGCCAAGGGGGTCAGGAATCTATAGATGTCAGCCTTTGGGTCTGAAAAAGAAGGAAGTTTTAATTGGAAACTGACATTCACCACATAAGGAAACTGTGGTCAAGGCCATGGTTCTTGGTGAACCTCAGAGTCCCTGTCCTCTCCTACTACCACTGTCCCTCTCTTTCTTTTGGTACTCTCAACTGGAATCAGAAATGTAGACTTCATGTCCTAGCACATGGACACCCAAGACTTGTCAAAACTGTTAACACACACCAACCAAGTTCTCAGTATCAAAGAGAGCATTAAACTGTGTGGCTTGTACAGTGGGTCATGGCATACTCTTACAGGCTAGGATGACCAGTAATTAGATGTTTCAAACCCAATTTATATTACAGGCAACTGTAACTAAGAAAACAATTAATTTTCTAGCCAATCAACTGTTAGAATCATTCATTATTTAGTGAGTATTGTTGGCCTTCAGCTGGGCTGTGGCTGGAGCAGTGGGAAATAATATAATAGAAAGTTCCCATATTTTAGTGGACAATATTCTGTCATTTATCAGATATTGAACATAAAAGAAGGGTTTCCTCTGCTGGAGTGGGATCCATTCTCACCTGCTCTTCCCAGAATCACTTACATGTAGTCGGGGTCGAAGACCTTTATGAAGACTTTACTCCCCCATATTGAGTGGAGATAGGCACCTTGGAATTTCTCTACACAATCTATGCTCCTGGTCTTAAATCTTAGCATCCATCTTAGCTCCTGGTCCTCTGTAAACTGTCACCAGGAGAAACAAAGCAAATGACACCATCTTGAATGACAGGCTTGAAATCAGAATGGTAAGTTGACAGATATAGAGACGTGATGCCGGATCTATCCACAGAGTGCTAAGTATCTGACTGTGAGGAAGTGCAGCATGGTCTACTCTCATTGTGACTGCCCAGGACATGGCATAAAGGTAAGAATGTGCCTCCATGCTGGGCCTTGTAAGGGCTCTCACTCTGAATTGCCCTCACAGCCTTGCTTGATTAGTTTCCAGTGCTAGATTAGTTTCCAGTGCTAGCTTCCACAGG